>NC_134522.1:866859-995867 GCF_027942865.1 Odontesthes bonariensis | reverse complement strand
CAGTATGACAGTAAGGTGAGAGCAGTATGATAGTAAGGTGAGAGCAGTATGATAGTAAGGTGAGAGCAGTATGACAGTAAGGTGAGAGCAGTATGATAGTAAGGTGAGAGCAGTATGATAGTAAGGTGAGAGCAGTATGACAGTAAGGTGAGAGCAGTATGACAGTAAGGTGAGAGCAGTATGATAGTAAGGTGAGAGCAGTATGATAGTAAGGTGAGAGCAGTATGACAGTAAGGTGAGAGCAGTATGACAGTAAGGTGAGAGCAGTATGACAGTAAGGTGAGAGCAGTATGACAGTAAGGTGAGAGCAGTATGACAGTAAGGTGAGAGCAGTATGACAGTAAGGTGAGAGCAGTATGACAGTAAGGTGAGGGCAGTATGACAGTAAGGTGAGAGCAGTATGACAGTAAGGTGAGAGCAGTATGATAGTAAGGTGAGAGCAGTATGACAGTAAGGTGAGGCAGTATGACAGTAAGGTGAGAGCAGTATGACAGTAAGGTGAGAGCAGTATGATAGTAAGGTGAGAGCAGTATGACAGTAAGGTGAGAGCAGTATGACAGTAAGGTGAGAGCAGTATGATAGTAAGGTGAGAGCAGTATGACAGTAAGGTGAGGGCAGTATGACAGTAAGGTGAGAGCAGTATGACAGTAAGGTGAGAGCAGTATGATAGTAAGGTGAGAGCAGTATGACAGTAAGGTGAGAGCAGTATGATAGTAAGGTGAGAGCAGTATGATAGTAAGGTGAGAGCAGTATGATAGTAAGGTGAGAGCAGTATGATAGTAAGGTGAGAGCAGTATGACAGTAAGGTGAGAGCAGTATGACAGTAAGGTGAGAGCAGTATGATAGTAAGGTGAGAGCAGTATGATAGTAAGGTGAGGCAGTATGATAGTAAGGTGAGAGCAGTATGACAGTAAGGTGAGGGCAGTATGATAGTAAGGTGAGAGCAGTATGACAGTAAGGTGAGAGCAGTATGATAGTAAGGTGAGAGCAGTATGATAGTAAGGTGAGGGCAGTATGATAGTAAGGTGAGAGCAGTATGACAGTAAGGTGAGAGCAGTATGATAGTAAGGTGAGAGCAGTATGACAGTAAGGTGAGAGCAGTATGACAGTAAGGTGAGGGCAGTATGATAGTAAGGTGAGAGCAGTATGACAGTAAGGTGAGAGCAGTATGACAGTAAGGTGAGAGCAGTATGATAGTAAGGTGAGAGCAGTATGATAGTAAGGTGAGAGCAGTATGACAGTAAGGTGAGAGCAGTATGATAGTAAGGTGAGAGCAGTATGACAGTAAGGTGAGAGCAGTATGATAGTAAGGTGAGAGCAGTATGACAGTAAGGTGAGAGCAGTATGACAGTAAGGTGAGAGCAGTATGACAGTAAGGTGAGAGCAGTATGATAGTAAGGTGAGAGCAGTATGATAGTAAGGTGAGAGCAGTATGACAGTAAGGTGAGAGCAGTATGACAGTAAGGTGAGAGCAGTATGAAGTAAGGTGAGAGCAGTATGACAGTAAGGTGAGAGCAGTATGATAGTAAGGTGAGAGCAGTATGATAGTAAGGTGAGAGCAGTATGATAGTAAGGTGAGGGCAGTATGACAGTAAGGTGAGAGCAGTATGACAGTAAGGTGAGAGCAGTATGATAGTAAGGTGAGAGCAGTATGATAGTAAGGTGAGAGCAGTATGACAGTAAGGTGAGAGCAGTATGACAGTAAGGTGAGAGCAGTATGATAGTAAGGTGAGAGCAGTATGATAGTAAGGTGAGAGCAGTATGACAGTAAGGTGAGAGCAGTATGACAGTAAGGTGAGAGCAGTATGACAGTAAGGTGAGAGCAGTATGACAGTAAGGTGAGAGCAGTATGATAGTAAGGTGAGAGCAGTATGACAGTAAGGTGAGAGCAGTATGACAGTAAGGTGAGAGCAGTATGACAGTAAGGTGAGAGCAGTATGATAGTAAGGTGAGGGCAGTATGACAGTAAGGTGAGAGCAGTATGACAGTAAGGTGAGGCAGTATGATAGTAAGGTGAGGCAGTATGATAGTAAGGTGAGAGCAGTATGACAGTAAGGTGAGAGCAGTATGATAGTAAGGTGAGAGCAGTATGACAGTAAGGTGAGAGCAGTATGACAGTAAGGTGAGAGCAGTATGACAGTAAGGTGAGAGCAGTATGACAGTAAGGTGAGGGCAGTATGACAGTAAGGTGAGAGCAGTATGACAGTAAGGTGAGAGCAGTATGACAGTAAGGTGAGAGCAGTATGACAGTAAGGTGAGAGCAGTATGACAGTAAGGTGAGAGCAGTATGACAGTAAGGTGAGGCAGTATGACAGTAAGGTGAGAGCAGTATGATAGTAAGGTGAGAGCAGTATGACAGTAAGGTGAGAGCAGTATGATAGTAAGGTGAGAGCAGTATGACAGTAAGGTGAGAGCAGTATGACAGTAAGGTGAGAGCAGTATGACAGTAAGGTGAGAGCAGTATGACAGTAAGGTGAGAGCAGTATGATAGTAAGGTGAGGGCAGTATGACAGTAAGGTGAGAGCAGTATGATAGTAAGGTGAGAGCAGTATGACAGTAAGGTGAGAGCAGTATGATAGTAAGGTGAGAGCAGTATGACAGTAAGGTGAGAGCAGTATGACAGTAAGGTGAGAGCAGTATGACAGTAAGGTGAGAGCAGTATGACAGTAAGGTGAGAGCAGTATGACAGTAAGGTGAGAGCAGTATGACAGTAAGGTGAGAGCAGTATGACAGTAAGGTGAGAGCAGTATGACAGTAAGGTGAGAGCAGTATGACAGTAAGGTGAGAGCAGTATGACAGTAAGGTGAGAGCAGTATGATAGTAAGGTGAGAGCAGTATGACAGTAAGGTGAGAGCAGTATGATAGTAAGGTGAGAGCAGTATGACAGTAAGGTGAGAGCAGTATGACAGTAAGGTGAGAGCAGTATGACAGTAAGGTGAGAGCAGTATGACAGTAAGGTGAGAGCAGTATGACAGTAAGGTGAGAGCAGTATGACAGTAAGGTGAGAGCAGTATGACAGTAAGGTGAGAGCAGTATGACAGTAAGGTGAGAGCAGTATGATAGTAAGGTGAGAGCAGTATGATAGTAAGGTGAGAGCAGTATGATAGTAAGGTGAGAGCAGTATGACAGTAAGGTGAGAGCAGTATGACAGTAAGGTGAGAGCAGTCATGACAGTAAGGTGAGAGCAGTATGACAGTAAGGTGAGAGCAGTATGACAGTAAGGTGAGAGCAGTATGACAGTAAGGTGAGAGCAGTATGACAGTAAGGTGAGAGCAGTATGATAGTAAGGTGAGAGCAGTATGACAGTAAGGTGAGAGCAGTATGACAGTAAGGTGAGAGCAGTATGATAGTAAGGTGAGAGCAGTATGACAGTAAGGTGAGAGCAGTATGATAGTAAGGTGAGAGCAGTATGACAGTAAGGTGAGAGCAGTATGATAGTAAGGTGAGAGCAGTATGACAGTAAGGTGAGAGCAGTATGATAGTAAGGTGAGAGCAGTATGATAGTAAGGTGAGAGCAGTATGACAGTAAGGTGAGAGCAGTATGATAGTAAGGTGAGAGCAGTAGTAGGGTGAGCAGTATGATAGTAAGGTGAGAGCAGTATGACAGTAAGGTGAGAGCAGTATGATAGTAAGGTGAGAGCAGTATGACAGTAAGGTGAGAGCAGTATGACAGTAAGGTGAGAGCAGTATGACAGTAAGGTGAGAGCAGTATGACAGTAAGGTGAGGGCAGTATGATAGTAAGGTGAGAGCAGTATGACAGTAAGGTGAGGGCAGTATGATAGTAAGGTGAGAGCAGTATGATAGTAAGGTGAGAGCAGTATGACAGTAAGGTGAGAGCAGTATGACAGTAAGGTGAGAGCAGTATGACAGTAAGGTGAGAGCAGTATGACAGTAAGGTGAGAGCAGTATGACAGTAAGGTGAGAGCAGTATGATAGTAAGGTGAGAGCAGTATGACAGTAAGGTGAGAGCAGTATGATAGTAAGGTGAGAGCAGTATGACAGTAAGGTGAGGGCAGTATGATAGTAAGGTGAGAGCAGTATGACAGTAAGGTGAGAGCAGTATGACAGTAAGGTGAGAGCAGTATGATAGTAAGGTGAGAGCAGTATGACAGTAAGGTGAGAGCAGTATGATAGTAAGGTGAGAGCAGTATGACAGTAAGGTGAGAGCAGTATGATAGTAAGGTGAGAGCAGTATGATAGTAAGGTGAGAGCAGTATGATAGTAAGGTGAGAGCAGTATGACAGTAAGGTGAGAGCAGTATGACAGTAAGGTGAGGGCAGTATGACAGTAAGGTGAGAGCAGTATGACAGTAAGGTGAGAGCAGTATGATAGTAAGGTGAGAGCAGTATGATAGTAAGGTGAGAGCAGTATGATAGTAAGGTGAGAGCAGTATGATAGTAAGGTGAGGGCAGTATGATAGTAAGGTGAGAGCAGTATGACAGTAAGGTGAGAGCAGTATGATAGTAAGGTGAGAGCAGTATGACAGTAAGGTGAGAGCAGTATGACAGTAAGGTGAGGGCAGTATGATAGTAAGGTGAGAGCAGTATGACAGTAAGGTGAGAGCAGTATGACAGTAAGGTGAGAGCAGTATGACAGTAAGGTGAGAGCAGTATGATAGTAAGGTGAGGGCAGTATGACAGTAAGGTGAGAGCAGTATGATAGTAAGGTGAGAGCAGTATGATAGTAAGGTGAGAGCAGTATGACAGTAAGGTGAGAGCAGTATGATAGTAAGGTGAGAGCAGTATGACAGTAAGGTGAGAGCAGTATGATAGTAAGGTGAGAGCAGTATGATAGTAAGGTGAGAGCAGTATGATAGTAAGGTGAGAGCAGTATGACAGTAAGGTGAGAGCAGTATGATAGTAAGGTGAGAGCAGTATGACAGTAAGGTGAGAGCAGTATGACAGTAAGGTGAGAGCAGTATGATAGTAAGGTGAGAGCAGTATGACAGTAAGGTGAGGGCAGTATGACAGTAAGGTGAGGGCAGTATGACAGTAAGGTGAGAGCAGTATGACAGTAAGGTGAGAGCAGTATGACAGTAAGGTGAGAGCAGTATGACAGTAAGGTGAGAGCAGTATGACAGTAAGGTGAGAGCAGTATGACAGTAAGGTGAGAGCAGTATGACAGTAAGGTGAGAGCAGTATGACAGTAAGGTGAGAGCAGTATGATAGTAAGGTGAGGGCAGTATGACAGTAAGGTGAGAGCAGTATGACAGTAAGGTGAGAGCAGTATGATAGTAAGGTGAGAGCAGTATGACAGTAAGGTGAGGGCAGTATGATCAGTAAGGTGAGAGCAGTATGACAGTAAGGTGAGGGCAGTATGACAGTAAGGTGAGAGCAGTATGACAGTAAGGTGAGAGCAGTATGATAGTAGGTGAGGAGGCAGTATGACAGTAAGGTGAGAGCAGTATGACAGTAAGGTGAGAGCAGTATGACAGTAAGGTGAGAGCAGTATGATAGTAAGGTGAGGGCAGTATGACAGTAAGGTGAGAGCAGTATGATAGTAAGGTGAGGGCAGTATGACAGTAAGGTGAGGGCAGTATGATAGTAAGGTGAGAGCAGTATGACAGTAAGGTGAGAGCAGTATGACAGTAAGGTGAGAGCAGTATGACAGTAAGGTGAGAGCAGTATGATAGTAAGGTGAGAGCAGTATGACAGTAAGGTGAGAGCAGTATGATAGTAAGGTGAGAGCAGTATGATAGTAAGGTGAGAGCAGTATGATAGTAAGGTGAGGCAGTATGACAGTAAGGTGAGAGCAGTATGACAGTAAGGTGAGGGCAGTATGATAGTAAGGTGAGAGCAGTATGACAGTAAGGTGAGAGCAGTATGATAGTAAGGTGAGAGCAGTATGACAGTAAGGTGAGAGCAGTATGACAGTAAGGTGAGAGCAGTATGACAGTAAGGTGAGAGCAGTATGACAGTAAGGTGAGGGCAGTATGATAGTAAGGTGAGGGCAGTATGACAGTAAGGTGAGGGCAGTATGATAGTAAGGTGAGAGCAGTATGACAGTAAGGTGAGAGCAGTATGACAGTAAGGTGAGAGCAGTATGATAGTAAGGTGAGAGCAGTATGACAGTAAGGTGAGAGCAGTATGACAGTAAGGTGAGAGCAGTATGACAGTAAGGTGAGGGCAGTATGACAGTAAGGTGAGGGCAGTATGACAGTAAGGTGAGGGCAGTATGACAGTAAGGTGAGGGCAGTATGATAGTAAGGTGAGAGCAGTATGACAGTAAGGTGAGAGCAGTATGACAGTAAGGTGAGAGCAGTATGACAGTAAGGTGAGAGCAGTATGACAGTAAGGTGAGGGCAGTATGACAGTAAGGTGAGGGCAGTATGATAGTAAGGTGAGAGCAGTATGACAGTAAGGTGAGAGCAGTATGACAGTAAGGTGAGAGCAGTATGACAGTAAGGTGAGAGCAGTATGACAGTAAGGTGAGAGCAGTATGACAGTAAGGTGAGAGCAGTATGACAGTAAGGTGAGAGCAGTATGACAGTAAGGTGAGAGCAGTATGACAGTAAGGTGAGAGCAGTATGACAGTAAGGTGAGAGCAGTATGACAGTAAGGTGAGAGCAGTATGACAGTAAGGTGAGAGCAGTATGACAGTAAGGTGAGAGCAGTATGACAGTAAGGTGAGGGCAGTATGACAGTAAGGTGAGAGCAGTATGACAGTAAGGTGAGAGCAGTATGACAGTAAGGTGAGAGCAGTATGATAGTAAGGTGAGAGCAGTATGACAGTAAGGTGAGAGCAGTATGATAGTAAGGTGAGAGCAGTATGACAGTAAGGTGAGAGCAGTATGACAGTAAGGTGAGAGCAGTATGACAGTAAGGTGAGAGCAGTATGACAGTAAGGTGAGAGCAGTATGATAGTAAGGTGAGAGCAGTATGATAGTAAGGTGAGAGCAGTATGACAGTAAGGTGAGAGCAGTATGACAGTAAGGTGAGAGCAGTATGACAGTAAGGTGAGGGCAGTATGATAGTAAGGTGAGGGCAGTATGATAGTAAGGTGAGAGCAGTATGACAGTAAGGTGAGAGCAGTATGACAGTAAGGTGAGAGCAGTATGACAGTAAGGTGAGAGCAGTATGATAGTAAGGTGAGAGCAGTATGACAGTAAGGTGAGAGCAGTATGACAGTAAGGTGAGAGCAGTATGACAGTAAGGTGAGAGCAGTATGACAGTAAGGTGAGGGCAGTATGACAGTAAGGTGAGAGCAGTATGACAGTAAGGTGAGAGCAGTATGACAGTAAGGTGAGAGCAGTATGACAGTAAGGTGAGAGCAGTATGACAGTAAGGTGAGAGCAGTATGATAGTAAGGTGAGAGCAGTATGACAGTAAGGTGAGAGCAGTATGACAGTAAGGTGAGGCAGTATGACAGTAAGGTGAGAGCAGTATGACAGTAAGGTGAGGGCAGTATGACAGTAAGGTGAGAGCAGTATGACAGTAAGGTGGAGGGCAGTATGACAGTAAGGTGAGAGCAGTATGACAGTAAGGTGAGGGCAGTATGATAGTAAGGTGAGAGCAGTATGACAGTAAGGTGAGAGCAGTATGACAGTAAGGTGAGGGCAGTATGATAGTAAGGTGAGAGCAGTATGACAGTAAGGTGAGGGCAGTATGATAGTAAGGTGAGGGCAGTATGACAGTAAGGTGAGAGCAGTATGACAGTAAGGTGAGAGCAGTATGACAGTAAGGTGAGGGCAGTATGATAGTAAGGTGAGGGCAGTATGACAGTAAGGTGAGGGCAGTATGACAGTAAGGTGAGAGCAGTATGACAGTAAGGTGAGGGCAGTATGACAGTAAGGTGAGGGCAGTATGATAGTAAGGTGAGAGCAGTATGACAGTAAGGTGAGGGCAGTATGATAGTAAGGTGAGAGCAGTATGACAGTAAGGTGAGAGCAGTATGATAGTAAGGTGAGAGCAGTATGATAGTAAGGTGAGAGCAGTATGACAGTAAGGTGAGAGCAGTATGACAGTAAGGTGAGGGCAGTATGATAGTAAGGTGAGGGCAGTATGACAGTAAGGTGAGGGCAGTATGACAGTAAGGTGAGAGCAGTATGATAGTAAGGTGAGGGCAGTATGACAGTAAGGTGAGGGCAGTATGACAGTAAGGTGAGGGCAGTATGATAGTAAGGTGAGGGCAGTATGACAGTAAGGTGAGAGCAGTATGATAGTAAGGTGAGAGCAGTATGACAGTAAGGTGAGAGCAGTATGATAGTAAGGTGAGGGCAGTATGACAGTAAGGTGAGAGCAGTATGATAGTAAGGTGAGGGCAGTATGACAGTAAGGTGAGAGCAGTATGATAGTAAGGTGAGAGCAGTATGACAGTAAGGTGAGAGCAGTATGATAGTAAGGTGAGGGCAGTATGACAGTAAGGTGAGAGCAGTATGACAGTAAGGTGAGGGCAGTATGATAGTAAGGTGAGAGCAGTATGATAGTAAGGTGAGAGCAGTATGACAGTAAGGTGAGGGCAGTATGACAGTAAGGTGAGAGCAGTATGATAGTAAGGTGAGAGCAGTATGACAGTAAGGTGAGAGCAGTATGATAGTAAGGTGAGAGCAGTATGACAGTAAGGTGAGAGCAGTATGACAGTAAGGTGAGAGCAGTATGACAGTAAGGTGAGAGCAGTATGACAGTAAGGTGAGAGCAGTATGACAGTAAGGTGAGAGCAGTATGATAGTAAGGTGAGAGCAGTATGACAGTAAGGTGAGAGCAGTATGACAGTAAGGTGAGGGCAGTATGACAGTAAGGTGAGAGCAGTATGATAGTAAGGTGAGAGCAGTATGACAGTAAGGTGAGGGCAGTATGATAGTAAGGTGAGAGCAGTATGATAGTAAGGTGAGAGCAGTATGATAGTAAGGTGAGAGCAGTATGACAGTAAGGTGAGAGCAGTATGATAGTAAGGTGAGAGCAGTATGACAGTAAGGTGAGGGCAGTATGACAGTAAGGTGAGAGCAGTATGATAGTAAGGTGAGAGCAGTATGACAGTAAGGTGAGGGCAGTATGACAGTAAGGTGAGGGCAGTATGATAGTAAGGTGTGAGCAGTATGACAGTAAGGTGAGAGCAGTATGATAGTAAGGTGAGAGCAGTATGACAGTAAGGTGAGGGCAGTATGACAGTAAGGTGAGAGCAGTATGATAGTAAGGTGAGAGCAGTATGACAGTAAGGTGAGGGCAGTATGATAGTAAGGTGAGAGCAGTATGATAGTAAGGTGAGAGCAGTATGATAGTAAGGTGAGAGCAGTATGACAGTAAGGTGAGAGCAGTATGATAGTAAGGTGAGAGCAGTATGATAGTAAGGTGAGAGCAGTATGACAGTAAGGTGAGAGCAGTATGATAGTAAGGTGAGAGCAGTATGATAGTAAGGTGAGAGCAGTATGACAGTAAGGTGAGAGCAGTATGATAGTAAGGTGAGAGCAGTATGATAGTAAGGTGAGAGCAGTATGATAGTAAGGTGAGAGCAGTATGATAGTAAGGTGAGAGCAGTATGACAGTAAGGTGAGAGCAGTATGACAGTAAGGTGAGAGCAGTATGACAGTAAGGTGAGAGCAGTATGACAGTAAGGTGAGGGCAGTATGACAGTAAGGTGAGAGCAGTATGATAGTAAGGTGAGAGCAGTATGATAGTAAGGTGAGAGCAGTATGACAGTAAGGTGAGAGCAGTATGACAGTAAGGTGAGAGCAGTATGACAGTAAGGTGAGGGCAGTATGATAGTAAGGTGAGAGCAGTATGATAGTAAGGTGAGAGCAGTATGACAGTAAGGTGAGAGCAGTATGACAGTAAGGTGAGAGCAGTATGACAGTAAGGTGAGGGCAGTATGACAGTAAGGTGAGAGCAGTATGACAGTAAGGTGAGAGCAGTATGACAGTAAGGTGAGAGCAGTATGACAGTAAGGTGAGGGCAGTATGACAGTAAGGTGAGGGCAGTATGACAGTAAGGTGAGAGCAGTATGACAGTAAGGTGAGAGCAGTATGACAGTAAGGTGAGAGCAGTATGACAGTAAGGTGAGGGCAGTATGATAGTAAGGTGAGGGCAGTATGATAGTAAGGTGAGAGCAGTATGACAGTAAGGTGAGAGCAGTATGACAGTAAGGTGAGAGCAGTATGACAGTAAGGTGAGAGCAGTATGACAGTAAGGTGAGAGCAGTATGACAGTAAGGTGAGAGCAGTATGACAGTAAGGTGAGAGCAGTATGACAGTAAGGTGAGAGCAGTATGATAGTAAGGTGAGAGCAGTATGACAGTAAGGTGAGAGCAGTATGACAGTAAGGTGAGAGCAGTATGACAGTAAGGTGAGAGCAGTATGACAGTAAGGTGAGAGCAGTATGACAGTAAGGTGAGAGCAGTATGACAGTAAGGTGAGGGCAGTATGATAGTAAGGTGAGAGCAGTATGACAGTAAGGTGAGGGCAGTATGATAGTAAGGTGAGAGCAGTATGATAGTAAGGTGAGAGCAGTATGACAGTAAGGTGAGAGCAGTATGACAGTAAGGTGAGGGCAGTATGACAGTAAGGTGAGGGCAGTATGATAGTAAGGTGAGAGCAGTATGACAGTAAGGTGAGAGCAGTATGACAGTAAGGTGAGAGCAGTATGACAGTAAGGTGAGGGCAGTATGACAGTAAGGTGAGGGCAGTATGATAGTAAGGTGAGAGCAGTATGACAGTAAGGTGAGAGCAGTATGACAGTAAGGTGAGAGCAGTATGACAGTAAGGTGAGAGCAGTATGACAGTAAGGTGAGAGCAGTATGACAGTAAGGTGAGAGCAGTATGACAGTAAGGTGAGAGCAGTATGACAGTAAGGTGAGAGCAGTATGACAGTAAGGTGAGAGCAGTATGACAGTAAGGTGAGAGCAGTATGATAGTAAGGTGAGAGCAGTATGACAGTAAGGTGAGAGCAGTATGACAGTAAGGTGAGAGCAGTATGACAGTAAGGTGAGAGCAGTATGACAGTAAGGTGAGGGCAGTATGATAGTAAGGTGAGGGCAGTATGATAGTAAGGTGAGGGCAGTATGACAGTAAGGTGAGAGCAGTATGACAGTAAGGTGAGGGCAGTATGATAGTAAGGTGAGGGCAGTATGACAGTAAGGTGAGAGCAGTATGACAGTAAGGTGAGAGCAGTATGACAGTAAGGTGAGGGCAGTATGATAGTAAGGTGAGGGCAGTATGACAGTAAGGTGAGGGCAGTATGACAGTAAGGTGAGAGCAGTATGACAGTAAGGTGAGGGCAGTATGACAGTAAGGTGAGGGCAGTATGATAGTAAGGTGAGAGCAGTATGACAGTAAGGTGAGGGCAGTATGATAGTAAGGTGAGAGCAGTATGACAGTAAGGTGAGGGCAGTATGATAGTAAGGTGAGAGCAGTATGACAGTAAGGTGAGAGCAGTATGACAGTAAGGTGAGGGCAGTATGATAGTAAGGTGAGAGCAGTATGACAGTAAGGTGAGAGCAGTATGATAGTAAGGTGAGGGCAGTATGATAGTAAGGTGAGGGCAGTATGACAGTAAGGTGAGAGCAGTATGATAGTAAGGTGAGGGCAGTATGATAGTAAGGTGAGGGCAGTATGACAGTAAGGTGAGAGCAGTATGATAGTAAGGTGAGAGCAGTATGACAGTAAGGTGAGAGCAGTATGATAGTAAGGTGAGGGCAGTATGACAGTAAGGTGAGAGCAGTATGACAGTAAGGTGAGAGCAGTATGACAGTAAGGTGAGAGCAGTATGATAGTAAGGTGAGGGCAGTATGATAGTAAGGTGAGAGCAGTATGATAGTAAGGTGAGAGCAGTATGACAGTAAGGTGAGGGCAGTATGACAGTAAGGTGAGAGCAGTATGATAGTAAGGTGAGAGCAGTATGACAGTAAGGTGAGAGCAGTATGACAGTAAGGTGAGAGCAGTATGACAGTAAGGTGAGGGCAGTATGACAGTAAGGTGAGAGCAGTATGACAGTAAGGTGAGGGCAGTATGATAGTAAGGTGAGAGCAGTATGATAGTAAGGTGAGAGCAGTATGATAGTAAGGTGAGAGCAGTATGACAGTAAGGTGAGGGCAGTATGACAGTAAGGTGAGAGCAGTATGATAGTAAGGTGAGAGCAGTATGACAGTAAGGTGAGAGCAGTATGATAGTAAGGTGAGGGCAGTATGACAGTAAGGTGAGAGCAGTATGATAGTAAGGTGAGGGCAGTATGATAGTAAGGTGAGAGCAGTATGATAGTAAGGTGAGAGCAGTATGATAGTAAGGTGAGAGCAGTATGACAGTAAGGTGAGGGCAGTATGACAGTAAGGTGAGGGCAGTATGACAGTAAGGTGAGAGCAGTATGATAGTAAGGTGAGAGCAGTATGATAGTAAGGTGAGGGCAGTATGACAGTAAGGTGAGGGCAGTATGACAGTAAGGTGAGGGCAGTATGACAGTAAGGTGAGGGCAGTATGACAGTAAGGTGAGGGCAGTATGACAGTAAGGTGAGGGCAGTATGACAGTAAGGTGAGGGCAGTATGATAGTAAGGTGAGGGCAGTATGACAGTAAGGTGAGGGCAGTATGACAGTAAGGTGAGGGCAGTATGACAGTAAGGTGAGAGCAGTATGATAGTAAGGTGAGAGCAGTATGATAGTAAGGTGAGGGCAGTATGACAGTAAGGTGAGGGCAGTATGACAGTAAGGTGAGAGCAGTATGATAGTAAGGTGAGAGCAGTATGATAGTAAGGTGAGAGCAGTATGACAGTAAGGTGAGGGCAGTATGACAGTAAGGTGAGAGCAGTATGATAGTAAGGTGAGGGCAGTATGATAGTAAGGTGAGGGCAGTATGACAGTAAGGTGAGAGCAGTATGACAGTAAGGTGAGAGCAGTATGACAGTAAGGTGAGGGCAGTATGACAGTAAGGTGAGAGCAGTATGATAGTAAGGTGAGGGCAGTATGATAGTAAGGTGAGAGCAGTATGATAGTAAGGTGAGAGCAGTATGATAGTAAGGTGAGAGCAGTATGACAGTAAGGTGAGGGCAGTATGACAGTAAGGTGAGGGCAGTATGACAGTAAGGTGAGAGCAGTATGATAGTAAGGTGAGGGCAGTATGATAGTAAGGTGAGAGCAGTATGATAGTAAGGTGAGAGCAGTATGACAGTAAGGTGAGGGCAGTATGACAGTAAGGTGAGGGCAGTATGACAGTAAGGTGAGAGCAGTATGATAGTAAGGTGAGGGCAGTATGATAGTAAGGTGAGAGCAGTATGATAGTAAGGTGAGAGCAGTATGATAGTAAGGTGAGGGCAGTATGATAGTAAGGTGAGAGCAGTATGATAGTAAGGTGAGAGCAGTATGATAGTAAGGTGAGAGCAGTATGACAGTAAGGTGAGAGCAGTATGATAGTAAGGTGAGAGCAGTATGATAGTAAGGTGAGAGCAGTATGACAGTAAGGTGAGAGCAGTATGATAGTAAGGTGAGAGCAGTATGATAGTAAGGTGAGAGCAGTATGACAGTAAGGTGAGAGCAGTATGATAGTAAGGTGAGAGCAGTATGATAGTAAGGTGAGAGCAGTATGATAGTAAGGTGAGAGCAGTATGATAGTAAGGTGAGAGCAGTATGACAGTAAGGTGAGAGCAGTATGACAGTAAGGTGAGAGCAGTATGACAGTAAGGTGAGAGCAGTATGACAGTAAGGTGAGAGCAGTATGACAGTAAGGTGAGAGCAGTATGACAGTAAGGTGAGAGCAGTATGACAGTAAGGTGAGAGCAGTATGATAGTAAGGTGAGGGCAGTATGACAGTAAGGTGAGAGCAGTATGACAGTAAGGTGAGGGCAGTATGACAGTAAGGTGAGAGCAGTATGATAGTAAGGTGAGAGCAGTATGATAGTAAGGTGAGAGCAGTATGACAGTAAGGTGAGAGCAGTATGACAGTAAGGTGAGAGCAGTATGACAGTAAGGTGAGGGCAGTATGATAGTAAGGTGAGAGCAGTATGATAGTAAGGTGAGAGCAGTATGACAGTAAGGTGAGAGCAGTATGACAGTAAGGTGAGAGCAGTATGACAGTAAGGTGAGAGCAGTATGACAGTAAGGTGAGGGCAGTATGACAGTAAGGTGAGAGCAGTATGACAGTAAGGTGAGAGCAGTATGACAGTAAGGTGAGAGCAGTATGACAGTAAGGTGAGGGCAGTATGACAGTAAGGTGAGAGCAGTATGACAGTAAGGTGAGGGCAGTATGACAGTAAGGTGAGAGCAGTATGACAGTAAGGTGAGAGCAGTATGACAGTAAGGTGAGGGCAGTATGACAGTAAGGTGAGAGCAGTATGACAGTAAGGTGAGAGCAGTATGACAGTAAGGTGAGAGCAGTATGACAGTAAGGTGAGAGCAGTATGACAGTAAGGTGAGGGCAGTATGACAGTAAGGTGAGGGCAGTATGACAGTAAGGTGAGGGCAGTATGACAGTAAGGTGAGGGCAGTATGACAGTAAGGTGAGGGCAGTATGACAGTAAGGTGAGGGCAGTATGACAGTAAGGTGAGAGCAGTATGACAGTAAGGTGAGAGCAGTATGACAGTAAGGTGAGAGCAGTATGACAGTAAGGTGAGAGCAGTATGACAGTAAGGTGAGAGCAGTATGACAGTAAGGTGAGAGCAGTATGACAGTAAGGTGAGAGCAGTATGATAGTAAGGTGAGAGCAGTATGACAGTAAGGTGAGAGCAGTATGACAGTAAGGTGAGAGCAGTATGATAGTAAGGTGAGAGCAGTATGACAGTAAGGTGAGAGCAGTATGACAGTAAGGTGAGAGCAGTATGACAGTAAGGTGAGGGCAGTATGATAGTAAGGTGAGAGCAGTATGATAGTAAGGTGAGGGCAGTATGACAGTAAGGTGAGAGCAGTATGATAGTAAGGTGAGAGCAGTATGACAGTAAGGTGAGAGCAGTATGATAGTAAGGTGAGGGCAGTATGACAGTAAGGTGAGAGCAGTATGACAGTAAGGTGAGAGCAGTATGACAGTAAGGTGAGGGCAGTATGATAGTAAGGTGAGAGCAGTATGACAGTAAGGTGAGAGCAGTATGACAGTAAGGTGAGAGCAGTATGATAGTAAGGTGAGAGCAGTATGACAGTAAGGTGAGAGCAGTATGATAGTAAGGTGAGAGCAGTATGACAGTAAGGTGAGAGCAGTATGACAGTAAGGTGAGGGCAGTATGACAGTAAGGTGAGAGCAGTATGACAGGACTCTCTTGCATTAGCTCTCTGATCTCAGTGAGACACTTCCTGGTTGAATAAAGGCGATGAGGTGAGCTTCCGTTAGCTTTGCATTCACAGAGCTGCTGGAATTTCCCTTCAACAGGTTACTTTGTACTTTTAGACTGAAAAGTACATTTCAGAGTATGTATTACCAAATATTTTCTCTACATGAATTATCACATGTGTGTATAATGAAATGTTTTTTAATGTATTCTGTGTGTAAATTCTCCCAGGAAGGTAGTATCATATCATATGTCAGGTTGTGTATGTTTTTCTCAGGGGTGGAAAGTAACGAATTACATTTACTCACGTTACTGTAATTGAGTACTTTTTATGAGTAATTTGTAATTTTCTGAGTAGTTTTTGAAATGTGTAATTTTTACTTTTACTCGAGTACATTTTGACCCAAGTACTTTTACTTCGCTACATTTGAAACCCCTCACGTTACTGAGTAAAACAAATATTTATGGTGAAAAATTAAATGCGGGCGGAAATTTAAACAGCTGTCCCGGAACTGAAAGTCAATAGCTGGCTTTCACTTGACGTCACTTCTGTATTTTCTAAGCGCGCGAACCTAAATGGTGGGCAACCTGAGCTGGAGCCCTTTGAAAACACTGTGTTTTGTCTGCCACTTTTTTGCCCAAAATGCCTCAGTTTTGTGCCGTTTTTGGATGTTGCAATCGGTCTAACCGAGAGAAGGGAGAGGGTTACTATCGAGTACCTGAAGGTAATCGCCCATAGAGGTGAGAAATGGAAAAAAACTCACAGAACAACGCCGTAAAAAGTGGATAGCTAACCTACGTTTACAGACTGGAGGAGCTGAATCTGCAAATGCTCGTGTCTGCGGTGACCACTTCGTCAAAGGTATGCGCGAAATCTAACTGTTTTGTAGTAGTGCAGTAAAGTATTATGTTGCTAAATGCCAATCAGCAGTAATGTAATACGGGCTACGTTTGGGCTTTGTTTTGAAGGCTGCCCCAGCGCGTTGTTGGCTACCGAGTCAGTGGACTGGGCTCCGACGTCAGTATTTGGATATTTGGATCTCGGCATTTTATCAAAACATAAACATTTTTTATTGTTATTCCACAATGAAGTCCCGCAGGTCAGAGGGTTCTGGGGAATTGGACGGGTACCTTGCCTGTGTGTCGGAGAGCATGGACCTGCTGAACTCCTTCCCAAACATTAAGAAGCTGTCTCTGAAACTCAACACAGGCCTTCCAGCCTCAGCTGCCTGTGAGAGGCTTTTTAGTTCAGCCGGGTTGCTCTTCTCAGCAAAGAGAGCAAGACTTACAGCAAAAAACTTCGAAAATCAGCTGCTGCTGAAATTGAACAAGAGCTTTTCCGGTCCAAAATTGTAGATTATAGGCAGATTTGTGGGATCCTGTGGGCACTGTATTTTGTATGGTGGGATCCTGTGAGCATTTTGTTTTATTTTGAGATGTGGGATCCTGTGGCATTTTATTGTGAATAGTGGGATCCTGTGGCATTTTATTGTGAATAGTGGGATCCTGTGGCATTTTAGTTTGATTTGTGGTATCCTGTGGGCACTTAATTTTTTTGTGCATTTTGTTTTTTTAAATACTTTGATTGTAGTTTAAATTTCTTTATTCTTATCATAGTGTTGTCCATTGGACAATAAGACTGAAAATTCTTTGCACTTTATTCAATTCAATTCAAAAATACTTTATTTATCCCAGAGGGAAATTAAATGTTGATGTAGCTCAATTAAATCAAGGAGTTATTATAGATGCTGATGGCTGTGGGCAGGAAAGATTTCCTGTAGCGGTCCGTTTTGCATCCAAACTGAAGAAGCCTTTGACTGAAGAGACTCTGTTTTCCGATAACAGACTCATGGAGAGGATGTTCAGGGTTGTCCATAATTATGGTACAAGTTGTGACTGTCCTTGTGAGGAAGTATGTTCCTGAGCCCAGTTGATCTTTTGCAAGTGTGGATGTGCACTTTAATACACCTCGAAATAGATTAAAACAACTTGTACTGAATTTGATTCATAACTCGTCTTTTTTTGCATTAAGAAACTGAAAGTAATTAAGTAACTTTTACTCAAATTACATTTTAAATGAAGTAATTTTGTACTTTTACTCAAGTAAATTTTGAGATGGGTAATTTTACTTTTACTCTGAGTAGAATTTAGGCAAAGTAAAGATACTTTTACTTAATTACAATTTTTCAGTACTCTTTCCACCTCTGGTTTTTCTGTCACTTTAGTAAAATGCCAGGCAGAGGACAGTGAAAGTGCTTGTGGAACTTGGACAATAATGTACAAAACAGGGGAGATTTTATTCATTTTTATTAAGAAATAATGTGGTACAGCCGGGTAGTGAAGCTTTGGACGTCATCATTTTCGGCTCCTCCCCTAAATGAAGGAAGCCTAAACACACACACTTCGAAGCCTCCGCACATCACACATAACATCAGGAGCTCCACCATGGAACGCTGTTCATTTCTGGTGTTTCTGCTTCAGCTGTGAACAATCTGTAAGTTCAAACTTTCCTGTTTGTTTCTGCTCTGTAATGTTGGAGAAAAGGGTTCACTTCTTATTTCAGAACAAACTTTGATCAGTTTGTGTTTGAAGATAAATCTACATGATTATCAGATTATTGATTAACTGGAAAGAAATCAACATGATGATCGGCTGATGTTTTTTTTGTTTGTTTCCTTCACAAACAAACTGCTTCATGTTTTTATTTCCTGGAATCAAAGTGTCGTCTCCACCATTAAAGTCAGAAAGAGCAGCTTCCTGTCAGAGCTTCCGTTATGAAACTGTGATGAAATGTATGAAGATGTGAAGAGTTCATTGTGGTTCAGTCTTTTCACTTCCTGCATTTTGCTGCAGGATCCAGTTAGACCAATCAGAACCTGCCGTGTGGGAGTCTGTCGCTTTTTCAGTCAGACTTCACATTCAGACTGAAATCATTCTTTAACATAATCCTTTAGTTTCTGTTGTTGATATCTATTCATTACATTCAGAGTACAAATGCTGCTGTATTCAGGTGTCAGCAGGAAAAGAAACTCTGAAGTGTCTAAAAGTCAGTTTAGAGGAGATGTTAAAGATCAGGGGCTGCATTTATAAAGATTCTGTTAGAGCTGCTCCTGGTGATGAAAATCTAAATTCTTAGAATGTTTGAGAATGAAAGAGTAGATCCTTCTAAAGATAAAAGTTATTCAGCAACATGTTAACCCTTAAAAGGAAGGAGGATTTGAGTTGATGTGCAGATGAATGATTTGTGTTTCCTCTGCAGATGAAGGTAGAAAGTGTGTGTGAGCTGATGTGAGTTCAGCAGCATGGATCAGTGTGAGGACACTGAAACCTCTCTGTGTGGGGAACATGAGAGCCAGAGCAAAGCTCAGAGGTGAGAGGACCATCTCTAAAGGCTGAGTCATACTTCTTTTAACTGCCCTTGCGCTTGCGTCTTGCGCGTATGTTAATGGCTCGAGACGTTTATACTTCATTTTGCTTTGTCTGCGCCTGCGTGTGCTGCATGGCGATTCACCGCCAGGACAGTAGGTGGAGTAGCGGGTTTTTTCAATGACAAGCCTACTATGATGAAAGGAAATTCACCGCCAGGACCTCTTCGAGTGGATTCATGCTTCTTCTGCTTGTAAATAGCCGGTATTTTGTCAGATTTTCAACACCTTGGGGGTCTAAACGACTACTTTCTCGCCTGAAAATGTTTCAAATGTTGCTAAAGTTATATATTTACAGAGTTTATAGCTTAAGGGAAATCAGCTTTTCAGGCTGGCTGATTTCGGCTCGGGCAGGAGTGAAGTGCACTGTGTGTAAACGCTCTGCATGCTGTCAGATCAATGAGTATGCCGTTTTCAAGTAGTAGGCGGTTTCGAACACAGCCAGTGGCTTGCGCTTGCGTCTTGCGTAAAGTTTAGAAAATTGAGGTGACACACGCAAGCACGCAAGGGGGGGCTTGCAACCGCGCAAGGGCTTGCGTTGCGTCTTGCGTTGCGTCTTGTGTTACCGACTATAAACCAGGCTTAACTGTCCGTGACTCTTCTCCATGTCAGAGCTCAGCACTCACATCACCAAACCACCTTTATTCACAGTAAAAAAAAAGTTAAGTGTTGTGTTAAAGACCAGAACAGCAACAAACTTCTCACGATGCTGGACATGGACCTAAACTTCAACCTGCATCCGGACCAAGCTCTGTCACCAGCTTCATATTTTCTAACCCAGAAACACTTCCCTTCCTGTTCGTCCACCTCGCTGTTCACTACACCTGGAACTGAACCTGAAGAACCAGTTCCTAAAAACAAACCTAATTATTGGCCTTCAATTCAATTCATTTTTATTTATATAGCGCCAAATACAACAAATGTCATCTCAAGGCACTTAGATAATAAAGTCCAATTCAAGCCAATTGGAATTCAATTAATTGTAATCATAATTATTCATAAAATAATCCAATTCGTTCATATAGAGCCAATTCAAAAACAATTTCCTAGCTAAGAAAACCAACAGATTGCACTGAAACTGTAACACTATTCAAAGGATATCTGTTGGAACAGGGAAACACGAGTTAATGACCACAATAATGTCACATGTACATAATATCATTTGAGAAATTAAACGGGGGAAAAAGAGTAAAGTGAGGAAAGGTGTGACAGATGAGGCCCCCCAGCAGGCTGGGCCTATAGCAGCTTAACTATGGGATGTTTCAGGATCACCTGAGCCATCCCTAACTATAAACTTTATCAGAAAGGAAAGTTTTAAGCCTGGTCTTAAAGTGGAAAGGGTGTCTGCTTCCAGGACATTTACTGGCAGCTTATTCCACAATATAGGGGCCTGATAACTGAAGGCTCTGCCTCCCAAACTGGCAGCTGGTTCCACAGAGAGGGGCCTGATAACTGAAGGCTCTGCCTCCCAAACTGGCAGCTGGTTCCACAGAGAGGGGCCTGATAACTGAAGGCTCTGCCTCCCAAACTGGCAGCTGGTTCCACAGAGAGGGGCCTGATAACTGAAAGCTCTGCCTCCCAAACTGGCAGCTGGTTCCACAGAGAGGGGCCTGATAACTGAAGGCTCTGCCTCCCAAACTGGCAGCTGGTTCCACAGAGAGGGGCCTGATAACTGAAGGCTCTGCCTCCCAAACTGGCAGCTGGTTCCACAAGAGAGGGGCCTGATAACTGAAGGCTCTGCCTCCCAAACTGGCAGCTGGTTCCACAGAGAGGGGCCTGATAACTGAAGGCTCTGCCTCCCAAACTGGCAGCTGGTTCCTCAGAGAGGGGCCTGATAACTGAAGGCTCTGCCTCCCAAACTGGCAGCTGGTTCCACAAGAGAGGGGCCTGATAACTGAAGGCTCTGCCTCCCAAACTGGCAGCTGGTTCCATAGAGAGGGGCCTGATAACTGAAGGCTCTGCCTCCCAAACTGGCAGCAGGTTCCAGAGAGGGGCCTGATAACTGAAGGCTCTGCCTCCCAAACTGGCAGCTGGTTCCTCAGAGAGGGGCCTGATAACTGAAGGCTCTGCCTCCCAAACTGGCAGCTGGTTCCACAAGAGAGGGGCCTGATAACTGAAGGCTCTGCCTCCCAAACTGGCAGCTGGTTCCATAGAGAGGGGCCTGATAACTGAAGGCTCTGCCTCCCAAACTGGCAGCTGGTTCCTCAGAGAGGGGCCTGATAACTGAAGGCTCTGCCTCCCAAACTGGCAGCTGGTTCCTCAGAGAGGGGCCTGATAACTGAAGGCTCTGCCTCCCAAACTGGCAGCTGGTTCCATAGAGAGGGGCCTGATAACTGAAGGCTCTGCCTCCCAAACTGGCAGCTGGTTCCACAGAGAGGGGCCTGATAACTGAAGGCTCTGCCTCCCAAACTGGCAGCTGGTTCCTCAGAGAGGGGCCTGATAACTGAAGGCTCTGCCTCCCAAACTGGCAGCTGGTTCCACAAGAGAGGGGCCTGATAACTGAAGGCTCTGCCTCCCAAACTGGCAGCTGGTTCCATAGAGAGGGGCCTGATAACTGAAGGCTCTGCCTCCCAAACTGGCAGCTGGTTCCATAGAGAGGGGCCTGATAACTGAAGGCTCTGCCTCCCAAACTGGCAGCAGGTTCCAGAGAGGGGCCTGATAACTGAAGGCTCTGCCTCCCAAACTGGCAGCTGGTTCCTCAGAGAGGGGCCTGATAACTGAAGGCTCTGCCTCCCAAACTGGCAGCAGGTTCCACAGAGAGGGGCCTGATAACTGAAGGCTCTGCCTCCCAAACTGGCAGCTGGTTCCTCAGAGAGGGGCCTGATAACTGAAGGCTCTGCCTCCCAAACTGGCAGCTGGTTCCACAAGAGAGGGGCCTGATAACTGAAGGCTCTGCCTCCCAAACTGGCAGCTGGTTCCATAGAGAGGGGCCTGATAACTGAAGGCTCTGCCTCCCAAACTGGCAGCAGGTTCCAGAGAGGGGCCTGATAACTGAAGGCTCTGCCTCCCAAACTGGCAGCTGGTTCCTCAGAGAGGGGCCTGATAACTGAAGGCTCTGCCTCCCAAACTGGCAGCTGGTTCCACAAGAGAGGGGCCTGATAACTGAAGGCTCTGCCTCCCAAACTGGCAGCTGGTTCCATAGAGAGGGGCCTGATAACTGAAGGCTCTGCCTCCCAAACTGGCAGCTGGTTCCTCAGAGAGGGGCCTGATAACTGAAGGCTCTGCCTCCCAAACTGGCAGCTGGTTCCTCAGAGAGGGGCCTGATAACTGAAGGCTCTGCCTCCCAAACTGGCAGCTGGTTCCATAGAGAGGGGCCTGATAACTGAAGGCTCTGCCTCCCAAACTGGCAGCTGGTTCCACAGAGAGGGGCCTGATAACTGAAGGCTCTGCCTCCCAAACTGGCAGCTGGTTCCTCAGAGAGGGGCCTGATAACTGAAGGCTCTGCCTCCCAAACTGGCAGCTGGTTCCACAAGAGAGGGGCCTGATAACTGAAGGCTCTGCCTCCCAAACTGGCAGCTGGTTCCATAGAGAGGGGCCTGATAACTGAAGGCTCTGCCTCCCAAACTGGCAGCTGGTTCCATAGAGAGGGGCCTGATAACTGAAGGCTCTGCCTCCCAAACTGGCAGCAGGTTCCAGAGAGGGGCCTGATAACTGAAGGCTCTGCCTCCCAAACTGGCAGCTGGTTCCTCAGAGAGGGGCCTGATAACTGAAGGCTCTGCCTCCCAAACTGGCAGCAGGTTCCACAGAGAGGGGCCTGATAACTGAAGGCTCTGCCTCCCAAACTGGCAGCTGGTTCCTCAGAGAGGGGCCTGATAACTGAAGGCTCTGCCTCCCAAACTGGCAGCTGGTTCCACAAGAGAGGGGCCTGATAACTGAAGGCTCTGCCTCCCAAACTGGCAGCTGGTTCCATAGAGAGGGGCCTGATAACTGAAGGCTCTCCCTCCCAAACTGGCAGCTGGTTCCATAGAGAGGGGCCTAATAACTGAAGGCTCTGCCTCCCAAACTGGCAGCAGGTTCCACAGAGAGGGGCCTGATAACTGAAGGCTCTGCCTCCCAAACTGGCAGCTGGTTCCATAGAGAGGGGCCTGATAACTGAAGGCTCTGCCTCCCAAACTGGCAGCTGGTTCCACAGAGAGGGGCCTGATAACTGAAGGCTCTGCCTCCCAAACTGGCAGCTGGTTCCACAGAGAGGGGCCTGATAACTGAAGGCTCTGCCTCCCCAACTGGCAGCTGGTTCCACAGAGAGGGGCCTGATAACTGAAGGCTCTGCCTCCCAAACTGGCAGCTGGTTCCACAGAGAGGGACCTGATAACTGAAGGCTGTGCCTCCCATTCTACTTTTAGAAACTCTGGGAACCTCAAGTAAACCTGCAGTTTGTGAACGAAGTGCTCTGTTAGGAAAATATCTTACAATGAGATCTTTAAGATATGATGGAGCTCGGTCATTAAGAGCTTTATATGTGAGGAGAAGAATCTTAAATTCTATTCTGAATTTAACAGGGAGCCAATGAAAAGAAGCTAAAACTGGAGAAATATGATCTCTGCTGTTAGTTCTCATCAGAACTCTGGGTGCAGCATTTTGGATCAGCTGGAGGCTTTTCAGAGAATATGTGGGACAGCCCAATAATAAAGAATTACAGTAGTCCAATCCTGAAGTAACAAATGCATGGACTAGTTTTTCTGCATCACTCTGAGACAAGATGTTCCTGATTTTAACAATATTACGAAGATGAAAGAAGGCAGTCCTAGAAACCTGTTTTATATGCGAGTCAAATGATAAGTTCTGGTCAAAAATAACTCCAAGGTTCCTCACTGTAGAACTAGAAGCCAAGGAAATACCATCTAGAGTAACTATATAGCTAGACAATTTCTCCCTGAAACGCTCAGGTCCAAAGATAACGACTTCAGTTTTGTCTGAGTTTAGAAGCAGACAGTTCTGAGTCATCCAGGTCTTTATGTCTTTAAGACATGCTTGTAGTCTGACCAACCTATTGGGTTCATCTGGTTTTATAGATAAGTACAGCTGAGTATCATCAGCATAGCAATGGAAATTTATGCCATGCTGTCTAATAATGTTACCTAATGGAAGCATGTATAAAGTGAAAAGAATCGGTCCAAGCACAGAACCCTGAGGAACTCCATGACTTACTCTGGTGTGTGAGGAAGATTCTTCATTTACAAGAACAAACTGAAATCTATCAGATAAATATGACTTAAACCAGCCTAATGCAGTTCCTTTAATCCCAATAACATGTTCAAGTCTGTGTAATAAGATACTGTGATCGACCGTATCAAATGCAGCACTGAGATCCAACAGGACAAGCACAGACACAAGTCCGCTATCAGAGGCTAAGAGGAGATCATTGGTAACTTTCAGCAGTGCAGTTTCTGTGCTATGATGCACTCTGAATCCTGACTGAAACTCTTCAAACACATTATTTCTGTGTAAGTGATCACAAAGCTGAGCTGCAACTATTTTTTCAAGAACTTTAGACATAAAAGGGAGATTGGATATAGGTCTATAATGAGCCAACACTTCTGAATCAAGAGTAGGTTTTTTAAGTAAAGGTTTAATTACAGCAACCTTAAAAGTCTGAGGTACATATCCTGTCAACAAAGACAGATTGATCAAATCCAATATGGAAGTGTCAATTAATGGGAAAACCTCCTTGAACAGTCTGGTTGGGATTGGGTCTAAAACACAAGTTGATGGTTTAGAAGAGACTATTGCTGTTGTTAGTTCAGAGAGATCAACTGGGCAGAAGCCGTCTAAATACAAATCAGGTTCTAAAGATACTTCTAAAGCTGCTGTACTTGATGATACATCACTGATAATAGTGGGAAGGACTCCATCAATCTTCTCTCTAATAGAAACAATTTTATTGATAAAGAAGCTCATGAAATCATCACTGCTGAGAGTTAAAGGAATAACTGGCTCAGCAGAGCTCGGACTCTTAGTCAGACTGGCTACAGCGCTGAAGAGAAACCTGGGATTATTCTTATTCTCTTCTATAAATGATGAATAATAAGCAGTTCTAGCTTTACGAAGGGCTTTCTTATACATTATTAAACTATCTTTCCAGACTAACTGAGACTCTTCTAAATTAGAGGAACGCCACTGTCTCTCCAGCTTTCTTGCAGTCTGCTTTAAAGCACGCAGCTGTGAATTATACCAAGGAGCCAGCCTCTTCTGACTGATTACCTTCCTTTTCAGAGGGGCAACATTGTCCAGTGCTGCACGCATTGAAACTATAGTGCTGTCAACAAGAGAGTCAAGTGTTGCTGGAGTAAAGTTTAGGTAGTCGTCCTCTGTCATATCTGCACATGGCAGTGAAGAAAAGGATGATGGAATTAATTCTTTAAATCTGGTTACAGCATCCTCTGATAGACACCTTCTATATGTAAATTTCTTCTCAGAAACTGTATAGTCAAGTAATGTAAACTCAAAGGTTATCAGAAAATGGTCAGACTAGAAATGCACTCAGAGACTGCAGACCTATCTATAGTTAATCTATATTGTATATAATAATAATCTATATCTATAGACGCCAATGAAGCTTTGTTTTATAAGCGCATTTTTTTTATCCACCCATATATTGTAGTGAATGGTCTGAAACGATTAAGGTCGTAATCCACCACGTCCGAGAGAAAGCGATGCGTCTGCTTAAACTTGTGCATAGATTCAGCTGGCTCGTGTTCCGATTGAAAAGGTTTACAAAGTTAAGATGCTATCTTTCAGATGCGACTTCTCAGAAACGGCAAAGACGGCTTTCACACTGCGACCCGCTACCTTAGCGGGTCCAAATTGCGGTTCTCCTTGTCTCCCCAGTTGGCCATATTAAAAAATGTCTCCAACTTGATGTAGGCTAAAACAGAGTGAAACTTGTCCTCACCTGTCGCTGTTGTTCTGAATCAGCTGTCCATTCTGTCTTTTAAACTCCTCACGTCACGCCACGCCCACGTCCGACCAGCGTCGATTGTGTTCACATCAAACTCGGCTCGGCAAAAACACTAGGGTCCGACGCGGGTCGAAAGGCGAGTCGAGTTGACGCGGCAGCCCGGGTCGTCAGTGTGAACACAACAGCGGACACGCTAAATTCGCGAATTAAACGCGGGTTATTCGGCAGTGTGAAAGGGGCTACTGTTTACCTTCCCCCCTGCGCAGTTAGTGTAAGCTTTCCCCCTGCGCACCCCCTCCTACCCCTCCCTCAACGACAACGAAACAACCAAGCCCCGCCACCTTGTGGCAGGTCGCAATATTGCAGCACGAACAGACGAACATCCAGACCAACAGACAAACTCGGGCGATCACATAACCTCCTTGGCGGAGGTAATAAGACAGAGTTATGAGGGAACACTGTTAACTGTTCACTCTCAATGCCATAAGTCAGAACAAGATCAAGGGTGTGATTAAGGCAGTGAGTCGGTCTGTGAACACTCTGAGAAAATCCAATAGAGTCAAATATAGAATTAAAGTTCATTTTCAGGCTGTCATTTTCAACATCTACATGAATATTAAAGTCACCCACTACAATGACTTTATCTGTACTCAGCACCAACTGGGATAAAAACTCTGAGAATTCTCAGAAACTCAGAATAAGGGCCAGGTGGACGATACACAACACCTTCTGAAGCGTCCTCTGAACCTAAACCTGCCTCACATCCTGGAGCTTGTGCTAAATATGAGCCCAAAGTATGTGAACCAGCACCAGCAGTCACATCCAGAGTTCAACCTGAATACGAACCACCAGTTGAGCCAAGACTAGAGTCTGGACTGCATTCAGCTCTTGAAAGAAAGCCTCTGAAGTAAACTGAAGCTGAAAGTTACTCAGATTAGCTTCATGGTGAAATATTTTAAACCTTCACACACACTCTGGTTACATACTTAGTAATTTACTTTTGCATCAGTTTCATTAGTTTTTGTTGCATTATAGAGAACTTTCCGGCTTCTTTTTCTCTTTTAGAGCAAAGATGGAGACACCTGTGGAGCACCCGGAGGACCCTCCACCCCAGGCAGCTCCAGCTTCAGCAGGTAGGAGTCCAACAGTTTCTGCATGGAGACACCAGTAAGACACATGATGCTCAAACTGACCAATCACAGCTCCGGTTGTTTCTGTGTGGTTCCTTCAGTTAGCAGTGACTGTTAGACTCTTTAACTACGTTATAAACCCTTAATACAACTGCAGCAGGAGGCAGGGTACAACACCCCACATTCACCTGTCAGTCACAACTCTGATATGTAAGGGAAAACACCAGTTACCATGGTGATAAGTGCCTAACAGTCTTATGTGATTTAAATTCCTTTAATCTAAAGATCTCTGCAGCCTGCCATCGGTTTGATGCCATCATTGAACAGAATGTAGAATGAGTTTTTAGGTGATGTCTTCTCCAGAATAACCAGAAACAAGTATAGAAGCCTGTTCTATCCCGCTGATATCTGATCCAACACATCAGCCTTCATATCAGAGAGCATACGTCAGATTAAAGTCAACTTTGATTTGGTCATTGAATCTCTACATTATTTTTGCTCACTGTCAGAGCGAACTCCGCTGCTTATTAAGTTCAGAGCTTTATGTGCAGCTGTCAGGACATTAATGGCAGATAGATATAAACTTTGCACAAATTATACAAGTTTTCATTTTGCTTTTGGAAACAAAAGTCTAAAAATGTTTTAGTTCTAATTGTGTTTATTTTGAAAATGCTTCAGATTTTCATCACTACTTTATAGCATTAGCTTTAATTTATCTTCAAACAGATCCACCCATCAAAAACCATCTGGTTAAATATAGAACAAACCATTTCTGATCAAGTTATCTTTGATCTGAAACAGGGACAACAGCAATGACTGACTGTCAGTTAGGGTGGTGTGAAAGGACACGGATGCGGATGTTGAAAAAAGCAAACTTGATTTATTTAACAAAAACAAAGTACCAACAGAAAGCGCGGCTGAGCCGGATTCAAAAACCTAAACTGTGGAATAATTATTTAACAAGACAAAACACTTGGCATAGCATGGAAAACCACTTAACTGGGTCGTGGCATGGCATGGAGGATGTTGACGGGGAAGGATCTCACAAAACAATGAGGGGACCTGGAAACTAAATACTGTGGAGGGTGATTAGGGATAGAGTGCAGCTGATGGGGAAAACACAGGTGCAGTGAATGAACTAAGTGCAGGGAAACTAAAACATGGGAAAACTAAGAACTAAACTAAGACATGACTAAAACGTGATCTAAAAACCAAACATGACCTAAAACATAGTCCCATGACTCTGACAGCCTGGAAGGTTGATAAAATCACAAGCACTCTTCTTGTGATTTACCCCAATTTTTGGAATACCTTGACTTTCAACCTTTTATGTCATTAAAATATTGTTTAACACCCGGGTCCCATTTTCTCATTTGGTTTGGGTGTGTGATATTAGGAAGAAACACTTTTTGGGAAATCTTGCACACAAAGCGAGCTCCTCTTCCCTGAGCCTCACAGCCATATGAGCAACAAAAGCACAATGAAAGCTATGCTCATGGCATCATTCATCACTGACTGTCAGCTTTAAAATGTACAGGGACCCCTGAAGTAGTCATGATTCACACGCATTAGTTTTACATTTCAACAACATTTACTGAAAAGTGAGATTCGTGTTCATGTCTATGACACCTTGCAGAGAGCGAACTCAACAGAATACGAGCGGAGTTTGTGGAGAGGGTGACAGAAGAAATCATCAAGCAGCTGCTTGATGCCCTCTTAGCAGATGGTGTCTTCAATCGTTTGGAGAAAGAAGCAATAAGCGAGGAAAAACATAAAGCAGATCGGGCACGAAGCCTCGTCGATGATGTAGGAAAAAAAGGAGAGGAAGCCAGCAGGATGATGATGGAACATCTTCAAAAATTAGACCGTACACTTTCCTCTCAGCTGGGTTTGTTGTCTGGCCCATCAGCACAAACAGGTAAGGCCACATATTTCTGTTATAAGGGCTTATATTTTTATATTCAGTTATATTGACCAAATTAGTCTTTTGGACTCATAATTTAAACATCTCTTAAAGAGCTGACATCCCTTAGGGCCCTTTAAGACCAAGTGTGACATGTGCCATGGAGAAAAGCCCACCCTGATAAGTCAACATTTTCTTGCTACTCGAGCACGTGTCAGACCTTTTCTAGAATAGATTTTTTTTTAGTCTCTGCCAATTTGAGATCTACTATTTCAGACAGCTGGTATGATAGTATAGTAATATCGGATCATGCCTCTGTTTCATTTAATTTAAATGCACCCAAAGCTTTTCTTAGGTCCACTAGATGGCACCTTCAATCATTCTGGCTGAAGGATCCAGACTTTTTGCATTGTATTGGGGCACAAATTGATTGTTACTTTGAACTGAATACTCATCAAACATCTGCTGCTATACGCTGGGATGCCTTTAAAGCATTTTTGAGAGGTCAGATGATAAGCTACACTAGCTTTAAACATAAAAGTTGGAAGAAAGAGATGGAACAATTAGAACAAAAGATAAAAAACATTCAAACAGATTATTTTACAAACCCCTCTGAGGCATTATTTAAAGAGCTGAATGAAAATAGAGCTAAGTATAATGTACTGTCAATAAACAAGGCAACCAAAAGCCTAATGAAATTGAAACAGTCTTACTGTGAGCAAGGTGAAAAAGCCAGTAAGTTGTTAGCCTGGCGTATTAAGCAGTTGGAAATTGAGAGAACAATCAATACAATTACAACTGAAGAGGGTTTAGAAACTAGTGACCCACAGGAAATTAATAGAACTTTCAAAAAGTTTTACGAAGAATTATATCACACAGACTGCTCATCTGCAACTATTGAAACACAAAAGGAATTCTTAGATTCGTTCAATTTTGCAACTTTGGATGACGATTCTGTAAAATCCCTAGACTTGGAACTAATTGCTGAGGATCTATCCCTGGCCATTTCCAGCATGAAGGGAGGAAAAAGTCCTGGACCTGATGGAATTCCTATTGAAATATATCAAATATTTAAGGATAAACTAATACCTCCTCTATCAGATATGTATAATGCATCTTTGGATAATGGCTCCCTTCCTCCATCTCTTAACATGGCAGAAATTTCACTCTTGTTAAAACCAGGAAAAACATCCTCCCTGTGTACATCATACAGGCCAATCTCACTTCTTAACAATGATCTTAAAATTCTCTGTAAAGTGTTGGCTAAGCGGCTTGAAACACTCTTGCCACAGATGGTCCACTGTGACCAGAACGGTTTTGTTCAAGGAAGACAAGGTTTTCATAATATACGAAGCGTGTTTAACATACTCTGTGAAAAATCTGGTTGTCATGACACCGCCATTTTGTGTTTAGATGCCGAGAAGGCTTTTGATAGGGTGTCGTGGCAATACCTATTTGAAGTTATGCAAAGATATGGTATTAAAGGGAAATTTCTTAGTTGGATTAAACTAATATATGCTGATCCACAGGCCATGGTTTTAACCAACGGACTGACTTCCCAGCCTTTCCATCTGCTACGGGGCACAAGACAAGGCTGTCCTTTATTGCCACTGCTATTTACCCTGGCTATTGAACCACTGGCTATGGCTATCCGTAAAGATCCAAAATTAGAGGGCATAAAGGTTGGAGATGTAGAACATCGTATAGCACTTTACGCAGATGATATTCTTTTATTTTGTTCTAATTTGAAATATACATTACCCACTTTAATAGAACTGAAGTTATTTGGGTCTTTTGCAGGTTATAAGATTAATGATACTAAATCAGAAATTATGTTCATGAATGAAAATGAGGCACAAAATCCTCCAATACACAGTCCTTTTCGGATTTCCCCAAAAGGCTTCACCTATTTGGGCATTAAGATTTCTCCATATGTTGATAAGATTGTTCCTGACAATTATAATCCAATTGTGGAAAAGGTCACTCAGCTGGTGAACAGATGGACAAAAGTCCCTATCTCTATGATAGGACGAGTGAATGTTCTTAAAATGTCAATATTACCAAAGTTTTACTCATTACGAAAGCTTTTTTCTAACTTCATATGGAACAATAGGCGCCCCAGGCTCAGGTTATCACTACCTTATGATAGAGGTGGACTAAAGCTTCCAAACCTTGAATCAGGGCAGGGATGTTTTATTTTGAAAAAAATAATCCTCCATCCTGGATTTCAATTGAATCACATCAAATCAATATCTCCCCAAACCTATATATGTACTCTGCCAGTAATAACATACTAACTAGCAAGACAAAAAACCCTTACCTTAAAAATACCATTTCAGTCTGGTTTAAAGTCTGTGCACATTTAGCTGAGCCTCCACAAACATTAACACAGTTTTCCCCCATTTATGGCAATAATGCCTTTCAACCTGGTAGGTCTGATGCAGGATTTAAATTTTGGGCATCTCAGGGTACAGCTAAGGTAGCTGACCTATATGATGATAGATCTGTCTTCATGTCATTTGAAGAACTTCAGTCTAAGTACACAATCCCTTCCAAACACTTCTTTAAATATTTACAATTGAGAAGCTTTATCCTAAGTCGCCAAGGCGGTAGCTTACAACTACCCCCTCTTTCTACTTTAGAAAAAATAATTCTCAATTTCTTAAACTCCAGAGGACAGGTCTCTTTATTGTATAACCTCCTTGTGGGTAATTCCTCAGAATCATCACATAATATCCTTCAAGCTTGGAAAGCAGACTTACAGGAGGCTATCACAGAAGAAGACTGTCCTGAAGCATATACTTTAGCTCAGTCACAAACCATAAATATAAATTCTAAACTACTACAATACAAATGGTTGAATAGACTATACATAACTCCAGCCAAGCTACATCGATTTAATCCCAATATTCCAGACACCTGTTTTAAATGTAAACATAGCAAAGGGTCTTTATTTCATTGTATGTGGGAGTGTCCACATTCCTTTTCATTTTGGAAGAAAGTGACAGACGTTGCTAGTCGGATCATCGAGGAAGAGGTGCCTCTTAAACCAAAACTATGCCTACTGCACATCTATCCAGAAGACTTTACCCCCTCTAACAATGCACAACACTTGCTGAATATTTGTTTTTTGGAGGCTAAGCGCTGTTTGGCCAAAGAATGGAAAACAGAAGTGTCCTGTGTTTAGGCGCAGTGGTTGAAAGGAATGTGCTTTTATTTTGCTGTGGAGAGAATTAGTTATACCACAAAAGGCAAGCTAGACACGTTTTGGAAGATTTGGTACATATTTTGCGACTTTCTTGAAAATAATAATATTAAAGTAGAAGGCTGGGATACTGTTGGAATTTGAAATGAGCCCCCCCTCCCTTTTTTTTTACTTTATTTTATTCTATTCTAATTTATTATTATTAATTATTATTATTATTATTAGTTTGTTTTTATTTTAATTTATTAAATTTTTATGTATATATGTATTTTCCTTTTCCCCTTCAAAGAACCCACAACTTTATCAGTTCCTTACCGATTGCTTTTGTTTGTGTGTATTGCATTGAGGCTGAGACATTAATCAGCTTGACATAATATGTAATGTGTCTTGGAACATACATTTGGGTTGTTTTTGGACCACACAACAAGGAATTTCTGTCTTTAAGAGACTTTATTCCTTTTATTAGGTGGACACTTACAGAGCTCATGCTTTCAGGGGAGACTTTTTATATCATTTCAGTTTGTGCCTTGGGTTTGGGGTTGTTGTGTGTTTGTATAAAAGAACGAAACCTTATGGCCCTGTCACACTGTTGCGTATGAGAGAAGCGTATGAGTTGCGTATGAAAATTAATAATATAATTTTCATACGCACGAAAAGTCCTTGAAAATAAAGAATTGTGCGTATACTTACCGTATTGAACCTATGAGTAGCGTATGAGTAGCTTATGGTCAGCGTATTGATAGCGTATGGACAGCGAATGTTAGCAAATGTCAGCGTATGAACAACGTATAACCAGCGTACTCTGCGTATGACTAGCGTATGAGTAGCATATGAACTGCGCATGCCCAGCGTACGTTTCAACGCGCCTACATCAGCAGCCTTTCCACATTGCTCCATTATTGCAGTAGAGTCGACGACGCGCTATCAACATCTCTCGAGACATTCTTCTCGATCATGCCTCCCAAGAAGCAATCGTCGTTTGCCCGGGCCCTGGGCCGAGGAAAAGGCAACAAAACACAAGAATCATTCTCACCCAAACCTGCTGAAATGCCTGATGCACCTGCGGCTGATGAGTTACATGCTTCTGAGCGATCAAGATCCCCAACTCCTCCTCCTGACCGCTCCCGTGAATCGTCGGTTGCCTCAGATATGTCAGTTGCAGACGGGCGGAGGCTATAAATACGCTAGCTGTACGGTACACCTTCATACCAATGTATGGCAACTTATGTCCAGCGTTCTCGACCTATCAGTAACGTACCTATATCGTACCTCTAGCGTATTCAGCGTATGCCTAGCGTATGCTTAGCGTATTAACCATACGCACAAAAGTTTTGAGCATGTTCAAAAATTTATTTCGGCCTCAGCGTATGCCAACGTATGGCAACGTGCTTGAAACGTATACAACCTATGCCTAACGTTCCCCTGGCGTATGTCAGCGTATACCAGCGTATGAGTGATCATTTTCATACGCAACTCATATGCTTCTCTCATACGCAACAGTGTGACAGGGCCATAAGATAAGTGTCTCATCAGAGAGTGAGGGAAATTTAGCTTTAAAGGCACGTGACTTCAGACTTTATTTTCTTTATATTTACGCTCCATACGCTGCTCAGTAACAGGAAATCTTCTTATCTTCCAGTTCGTCATTCAGAGCTTCTTCACAGGTGTCAACCCAAACTCAAGTCTGCTCTGAAGAAGAAGTTCCAGCGTGTGTTTGAGGGGATTCCTGAAGCAGGAAAGAAAACCCCTCTGAGTCAGATCTACACAGAGCTCTACATCACAGAGGGAGAGGTCAATGATGAACATGAGGTCAGACAGATTGAAGCAGCAGCCAGGAAAGCAGGCAGAGCAGAAACATCCATCAGACAAGAAGACATCTTTAAAGGCCCACCTGGAGATGACCCAATCAGAACCGTGCTGACAAAGGGAGTGGCTGGCATTGGGAAAACAGTCTTAACACAGAAGTTCACTCTGGACTGGGCTGAAGGCAAAGCCAACCAGGACATCCAGCTCATGTTTCCATTCACTTTCAGACAGCTGAATGTGCTGAGAGAGAGAAAGTTCAGCTTGGTGGAACTGGTTCATGAATTATTTAATGAAGTTAAAAAAGCAGGAATCTGCAGCTTTGAAGAGTTCCAGGTTGTGTTCATCTTTGACGGTCTGGATGAGTGTCGACTTCCTCTGGACTTCCACAGCGAGGAGCCCCTGGCTGATGCTACAGAGCCCACCTCAGTGGCTGTGCTGCTGACAAACCTCATCAGGGGGGAGCTGCTTCCCTCTGCTCGCCTCTGGATAACCACACGACCCGCAGCAGCCAATCAGATCCCTTCTGACTGCGTTGACATGGTGACAGAGGTCAGAGGGTTCACTGACCCACAGAAGGAGGAGTACTTCAGGAAGAGATTCACAGATGAGAAGCTAGCAACCAAAATAATCTCCCACATCCAGACATCCCGAAGCCTCCACATCATGTGCCACATCCCGGTCTTCTGCTGGATCACTGCTACAGTTCTGGAGAAAGTGTTGGAAACCAGAGAGGGAGCAGAGCTGCCCAGCACCCTGACTGAGATGTACATCCACTTCCTGGTGGTTCAGGCCAAAGTGAAGAATGTGAAATATCATGAGAAAGCTGCGACAGATGCAGCCTGGAGTCCAGAGAGCAGGGAGATGATTGAGTCTCTGGGAAAACTGGCTTTTGAGCAGCTGCAGAAAGGAAAGCTGATCTTCTATGAATCAGACCTGACAGAGTGTGGCATCGATATCTCAGCAGCCTCAGTGTACTCAGGAGTGTTCACACAGATCTTTAGAGAGGAGAGCGGGCTGTACCAGGATAAGGTGTTCTGCTTCATCCATCTGAGTGTTCAGGAGTTTCTGGCTGCTCTTCATGTGCATCTGACCTTCAGCAACTCTGGACTCAACCTGCTGAAGCAGCAAACAAGCCCCTGGAGGCCTAAATGGTTCAATAAACAAGGTCTGAAACATCTCCATCAGAGTGCTGTGAACCAGGCCTTAGAGAGTCCAAACGGACACCTGGACCTGTTCCTCCGCTTCCTCCTGGGTCTTTCCCTGCAGACCAATCAGAGGCTCCTACGAGACCTGCTGACACAGACAGGAAGTAGCTCACAGACCAATCAGGAAACAGTCCGTTACATCAAGAAGAAGATCATCAGTAAGAATCTGTCTGCAGAGAGAAGCATCAATCTGTTCCACTGTCTGAATGAACTGAATGATCGTTCTCTGGTGGAGGAGATCCAACAGGCCCTGAGTTCAGGAAGTCTCTCCACAGATAAACTGTCTCCTGCTCAGTGGTCAGCTCTGGTCTTCATCTTACTGTCATCAGGAGAAGATCTGGATGAGTTTGACCTGAGGAAATACTCTGCTTCAGAGGAGGCTCTTCTGAGGCTGCTGCCAGTGGTCAAAGCCTCCAACAAAGCTGTGTACGTACAACATAGATATATTTCTTTTTAAGTACATTCTTTACTTATTAACAGAGAAAAAAACTCTATTTAGCTTCTTTTATTTCATGTTTTTACTTTATTTCCATAGACGTATAAACAGAAACAAACAGGGAAACAGAATTCTTCCACTAAAGAAATTCAAATGCAGTTTAATTGATTAATCGATCAAGTTATTTCCTTCCATCTCATTTCCTCCTCAGCCTGAGTGTCTGTAACCTCTCAGAGAGAAGCTGTGCAGCTCTGTCCTCAGTTCTCAGCTCAGAGTCCTCCAGCCTGACAGAACTGGACCTGAGTAACAACAAAAAGCTGCAGGATTCAGGAGTGCAGCAGCTTTCTGCTGGACTGAAGAGTCCAAACTGCAGACTGGAAAAACTCAGGTAAGGATTCATGAGCTTTCCAGCTGAGAGCTGATATAATTCTGGCTTAAATGGATTAAAAACAGCTTCCAGGTACCTTGATCAATGAAACGGGTTGATCTGTTCTGCCTTTTGATTATCTGGCTTAAATAACTCTGATAATGAAATATAACGCACACAGTTTAAAGACATACCAAAGTGCTCTTTCACTCCTTTGCATTCCTGTAGATTTGTCCTAAAACACAGATCCATCACATACCCAAAGTAAACTACTTTACAGAAATATGAGCTGTTTTTCCTCTGAATGTGAGCATCAAACCTCCTTTAAATGTGGACACACTGCACTGGAACAGAGGGATGATATCTGTATGGTTATTTGGTTTGAGGTGAACCTGAGCCTTTGTGAATTAGACAGATGTGCAGCCTCTGGTTTGCTGCCATTTAACGGGCAACAAAGCCACAGAATCCTTCAGTGAATCAGAAGCTGAATGTGTTTCCCAAACACACAGAATCCTTCTAAGTGTTACTGGAAGTGAATAAGACATGTTTGAACACACTGGGGAACAAATCATGTCCAGGTGACTTTTATTAACAGATGTCTGTAGATGACTAAAATCAGGATCTGCAAGTCCTGCTGCTCACCAAGTCTGACTCCTAATATTAAAATGGAACATAAAGGATATTTTACAGCTTTTTATCAGACTAAATGTAGAAGCTGTCCAAAAGCAGCTCCACACAGTCCACAGAAATGTTGCTGCTTTTATCAGATATTTCCTCCCCAGACTCCTCAGAGTCATGCTGACTGCATGTTTTCAGCATGTCAGGAAAATGAATAAGAATACTCAGGAATACTGTCTGAAGTTCCAAAGCAGAGGACATTAATTCTCCTGCAGCAAGGGAAGGTTTACATCCAGAAGCTGTGATGCAAATGTTCAGAGATGCAGAGTTCTCAGGAAGCTTTTATAGGCCAGAGAAGACGGATGCTTGCATCTATTTATTTATTTTTTATTCTATTTTTATTTTTTCACAAATATAACAAACAAACAGCTAAAATACAGCAAACCAGATGTGCAGGTGAGATTAAAAAAACCCAGAGAGGTTTATAAGTATATCTCACCTCATAGAAACAAAAAATTGCAAGCCACAACAATAAACAAGACAAAACAAGCTATCTTAAAAGGCATAAAATCAAGAAAAAAAATACAATATAGAACAGAGCTAAATTTAAAAGTGAGTATATGTTAGTGTGATGCATGCTTATGTGTACGTGTGTGTGTGCATATGTGCGTGTGCATGAAGGTGTCTAGCGAACATGAAAATATGCAACTGTGGGCTACACGCATTCCAAGGCATACTTCAGTTCAGTCAAGTCCTTATAGTGAAGGGAGAATAGACGGTTTTAGTCAGGTAAGAGTTTGGTTCATCAGATAGGACCGAAGCCTTTGTTTGAATTTCTGTAAAGAGCTGGACTGGAATGCAATTGGAATATGACTGTTCCAAAGCTGGGCTCCTTTATATCGAATAGACAACTGACAAAGCCTGGTATGAAACATTGGAAGGTGTAAATCTTTGGCCCGTCTAGTATTATATTTATGAACATCACTATTAATCAAAAAAAAATCTTTACAAGGCATGGAAAATGATACAGGCATATAAATAATTTTATAGATGAAAATACAAGTTTGATATATATTTATTTTAAAGATTGATAAAACATTGAGCTGATTAAAGAGAGGGGCAGAGGGTTCTGTTTGGTTGCCATTGGTAGCAATTCTACAGAATTTTTTTTGTAAGATATAGAGCTTATGTAGGTGAGTGGGATAGGTAGCTCCCCAGATGATATTATAATATATGAGGTAAGGATAAATTAGGCTATAATAAAGGGTTAGTAGGCACTTCTGATGAACCAAACTTTTAATTTTGCCAATGATACCAATAGATCTGGATATGTTATTACAGACAGACTGGATGTGAGTCTTCCAACTTAAGGTTTCATCGATTAGAACTCCAATGAAATGTGTAGATGAGACCTGAGAGATGGGATTATTTCCAATGGAGAGACAGGAGTTGGATTTGCAGTATTTTTTGTTCTTTGAAGAAAATACAATGAAATTAGATTTTTTGAAGTTTAAAGATAATTTGTTTGATTGAAACCATTTGAAGATTTTTTTCTAAGTCAGACTTTGCTTTGGCCATCAGTACAGAAAAATCAGAATGTGAAACAACTAAACTGGTATCATCAGCAAAAAGTATAGGGAATATAGAGGATAACGCTGCGGTCAGGTCGTTGATGTAAATAAGGAATAAGAGTGGTCCTAAAATAGATCCCTGAGGGACCCCACATGTTATAGTCGCCCTGTCAGATGTCGATCCATTAATATTAACAAATTGTTGTCGATTATGAATATAATTGTAAAACCATATGTAGGTGCTTCCAGTGAAGCCATAGTGTAACAATTTTGATAATAAAATATTATGATTAACAGTGTCAAAGGCCTTGGATAAATCAAGAAAAACTCCCAAAGCATATTCGTTGTTATTTAACGCAGTGTGGATTTTGTCAACTAGTTGGAGCACAGCCATTTCTGTTGAATAATTTTTCCTGAATCCATACTGATGTTCATAGAGGATGTTAAACCTCTGCAGATGGATCATCATTCTATTGTACACCAATTTCTCCAGAATCTTTGAAAAGCATGGAAGGACAGAGATTAGGCGATAGTTGTTAAAAGAGCCTTTGTCACCAGATTTAAATACAGGGGTTACTATGACTATCTTTAGGTCTCTTGGTAATGTTCCAGACTCTAAAGATTTAGCAGATATATAGGTCAAAGGCTTGATAAATGAGGGAATAAATTGTTTGATCACACATGCCCTAATCTCATCATGACCAGCAGCGGAATTCTTCATATTGACAACAATGTCCATGATCTTCTTCTCAGTAGGAGGGTCAAAACTCAGGAGGGAAGGGTAGCAACCCTTCAGGTACTCAGATGGAGACCCGGTTGAATACATCCTCTCTGACAGAACTGAACCCATGTTGACAAAATAGTGGTTAAACGCATGAATCTGTATAAACTCTATTTTCATCAACAAACTGAGAGGGGAAAGTGGCTGATGTCTTTTTTCTATGCAGAAGCTGATTGATGACTCTCCATGTTTCTTTAATATTATCTGAGGCCTCGTTAAATTTGGTGGTGTAATATTTTTTTTTGGCAATTCTAATTAGATGGTTATATTTATTTCCATATATCTTATAATTTGCAGCATTCAAGGGAGATGGATTTGTCATAAATTTCCTGTACATTCTATTCTTTTTTAGTGCAGACTTGTGGATACCTGGAGTAAACCAGGGTTTGCTAAATGATTTTTCTTTTTTAGTGAGCATTTTAACCAGTGGAAAACATTTGTTGAATGCAGAGTTGAATAACGCTATAAATGACTGATAAGCAAGTTCAGCATTGTCATGCGTATATACATTATCCCACGTGACATCACCAATCAGCTTCCCAAATTTGTCAGTATTTCTTTTGTTGAACACGCTCATCCTTGGGGATTTCGCTATTTCCTGCTGTTTTGCTATAGTGGTTGCAATGAAATACTGGAAAATGATCAGATATATCACAGTAAAAGACACCAGACCTCCATATGTTACTGAGAGAGTTGGTAAATATGTTATCAATCAAGGTCGCAGATGAAGGAGTTATCCTAGTAGGTTTAGTGATTAGGGGATATAGGGAATTAGCATAGAGTAAATTCAGAAAATCAGCCTTGAGGGAATGAGACTCATTTTTAAAAAGATTAATGTTGAAATCACCTATGAGGAAGCATAATCTACCGTCATGATTAATTTTTTCCAAGACACAAGCGAGACTAGAATTAAAATTTGCAATGCTTGTATCAGGAGGCTTGCAATGCAACCGATGATGACATTTTTACCAGCAAAATTATCACATGAATGTATTTCAAGAAAGAGGGATTCGACATCATTACAGGCAGAATTCAGCATAAGATCATCTCTAAGCCTATAATTAAATTTAATGTGTAGATATATGGATACCCCTCCACCAGATCTATTCTTTCTATAATGATGGAGAGCATGATAATTTGGGATGCTGTAAAGAGATGTGAATTCATTAGTTAACCAAGTTTCTGTAAAAGCTATCACTGAGAATTCATGATTTAAAGAAGACAAAAAGTGACAGAGTGAATGAAAATTCTTGGAGAGACTGCGGATATTTAAATGGAGAGTAGAGAATATAATAGTTTGGGGCTCAGGTAGCTCATTATTAAATCTATTAATATTAAGATAATTACAGGATAAAGCCTTTAAATCTGGTGAGTTAAAGAAATTAGAATCGGGATCAAAAGGCTCCATAAATTTTGTGTCACTCTGTGACACAAAGGATTAAAAACCAAATGATCAAGAGTAGTTTTCTTTTTGTAATTTTGATTGATATCAGCAATCAGACCATCATCACTGACATCATGATAAGGAAACATGGAAACACAATTTGCACAAGTCCATGAAAACCATTCGTCCATTTCATGTTCACCAACAGGTGTACATCTCAGATGGGAACATATTTTACAACATGAACAATAGATGATGGAAGACAGGATTAAAGTCTGACAGTGGTAAAGAGAGTTTTGGTGCCTTATGGGCATGGAAATGCTGATGGGTACACAAAAATGCATGAGACGTTTCCTTCTGTCCTGCTGGGAGCAGATAGTGGTGCTGGTACCGCCCAGGCTGTGGGACACTCACTTCTTAGAGCGGACAGCGGTGATCTCCAGAGTGCAGCTATTAATCTCATGCATGCGGCAACATAAGCAGTTACACACAAGCAGAAATGATCATGTGAGCATAAAGGATCAGATTTTTTCTATCACAGTACGTACTGAAGTGTAGATTTAGTTTTGCTGTCCGTTCTGAACATGAACATGAAACTTTAAGAATAAATAAATAAATAACCAAAGTGCAGTTTAAGCTTTTTAAACTCTATAACGGGAGTGAACCGGGCTTAGACCATACAGTGGGATGACATCATTGACGCGTGGAATGTACTTCTCTGTGGAAACTTTTTAAAGTGAGTCAAAGTAAAAGAAAAACAAGTTGTCCTTTCTGTATTAATATGTTGGAAGAAAGGTCTGCCAGTCCTACAGAAAGCATGGCGGTCTGCAGAGCGACACACAAAGGCTGCAGCTACAGAGCCCCGCTCGGCTCGGGTTAGAGGAGAGCAACATGAAATATTTCCACATGCTAAGTAGGAGTTTAAAGGTTTATTGAGGGACCAAGGGGATTAAAAAGACGAGATAAACCTGAGGAATTTAGGGCAGAAGGGCTAAAGAGCCGATCCTTGCTGGGTGATGACACACTCGACTTTGCATGAAGGAGGGAGGTTGGGTGACTTCTCCAGAGGCCGAGGGCCTTAAAGGGGAAGTTCGTTTTTTTAAACCTGAACTTTATTTCTGGCATAAAATACGTTCATCTACTCACCGATAACAGTTTGGTGAAAGTCAGCGTCCTTCGGACACTATTTATATCACTCGAGATCCGCGTAGAGAACCGGGCTTAGACAATACAGGGGGAGGACATCATCGACGCGTGTATAGAAAGCCCCCGGTAGCCCCAAATAACAACAGCATGGCAGCTCTGAGCTAACAGGGCAATAGTACGCGTTCATTCAGTCATTGGTCTTAAAGTATTGGTGAAATAAAGACAGATAATGCCTTATTTAGAGGCCGTATTGTCTGCCCTGTTCACTCCGGCAAAACAGCTGACTGTCAGTGTGAGAAGATGCTTTGCTCACATGGTGTTCTTTGCTGAGCTGAGATCATCAGTAACAAAACAGGATGAGCCGACAACAGCAGAAGATACATCTCTTAGTTTCTGCTTTGGTAGCGAGCATCTGTACTGATCTGCTCATTAGTCCAGTGTTTGGATTTCCTGAAGATGAGTCTCTCAGTGGAGCTGCTGCCGGCTGTGTTTCTGTCTGCTGCTAAATCATGTGACTCTGATGGAAGCTGTGATGTTTAAAGACTGAATGGAAACACTGAACTGAACACTCTGACTCCTCTTGACTTCAGCTTTGTAGCTTCCTGCTGGAGATGGGGAGGTCTCCCAACCATCAGCCTCAAACTGCACTGATTCTGATAGTTAGTCAAAGCGTCCATCAGCATCCATTAATCAGCCAAACTGATCAATCAGTCCACCTCTGGATGCTTCCAACACTTTTCTAAGGCTCTGTAATGTTTGCACTGACTGAAATATTCAAACACAACAAGTCACAGTAACAAGTTCTGCTGCTGTCCACTCTTTAAAGAAGTTTGATTCCATGATTCCATTAAACATCACTGCACCATGTTTTTGTGCCTTTAACCTTCAATAAAACACTGAACCTGATCTCCATTTCTATCACTTTGTTCCCATTTGCTCCAAAGTTGCTCCTGACATGTTTGTTTTCTTTGAAACTTGAATCATTTGGCTGCACAACATGAGTTTGTATGGATGGAGCCACTGGTGGAGCTGGCAGAGTGTAAGAGCTGAAGTCACTCCGTCTTTATTGAAGCAGCAGCATGTTGTCATTAATATTAATGAGAGCTCTTTTTCACTTGTTCTGTTGGACTGTTTTAACCTGCATCCTGTTGGCTTCAGCTCACATGTTTTATTCTTTATTCAGATTGGAGTACTGCAGGTTGTCAGAGATCAGCTGTGCTTCTGTGGTCTCTGCTCTGAAGTCCAACCCCTCCCATCTGACAGAACTGGACCTGAGCAGCAACACCATCAGAGACTCTGCAGCGAAGGAGCTGAGCAGCTTTCTGCAGAGTCCTCACTGTGGACTGAAGACTCTGAGGTCAGACACCATGTTTTAGTTGTTTGTTCAGATTAATATGATGTGAAAGTTGTGCTGGTCTTCATGGTAAAGTCTGTTTTCTTCTTCAGTGGTTCAGTTGATGAAATGATGATTCATTAAATAATGAGAAAACAGTGAATCTGTCAGACAGAAACAAATCTAGAATCACTGGCTGATGCTTCCAGAGCTCCAGAGTTGGTGAATATTTCTGTCTGAAACAACAACAACAGTTTGGAGCAGCAAAACTCCAAAAGCCCGTTAATCAGCTGATACTAACAAACTCCCCTCCAACACTGTTGGAAATGAACAATCTTTGACTTGGTCAGAAAACAGCTTTCATCACAGCAGCAGTTCTCTTCAGTCAGATTCATTCATGATGACAAAATCCAGCCAAAAAGCTTCTCCCACTGATAACTGAAAGGAAATCACTTTCAGTTGAGCTTTATTTCATGAATTCTATCAATAATTCCCTGTTACACAATGTCAAGTCCAGCTGAAAGTGATGCTGACATTTAGTGACTGTGAGGAAAACACAAAGAAGAGTTTATCAGAAGAAGAATAACATGATTGGACGATGGATGGAAGAAAAGCTGAGCTAACTTGTTGCTAGGTAACAGCAGATGGAAGGAGGCTGTGAGTGTGTGTGCAGCTTTTTTATTTCCACTTTAGTCTCATTTCTTCATATTTGAGATGTTTTCTGTTTTCAGATTCAAACTTTCTGTCAGATTCTGAACTTTTTTCCATCTTCTGACCCGTTTTTTCACTTTCAAACTTTTGCTGCTGACCTGCTTTGAGAGCCCGGACGTCAGCTGACGGGGGGGTTAAATCCTGCCTGCCAGAATAACAGAGGAGGCTGAAGGGCCCCCATCATGCAGCCTTCAGGGACTGTGGGAACTGCAATCCTTTCTTAGACACCTCCTCCACACTATATTTCCATGAGTGCTGGTGAAAACAACCTGCAGCTCTGACACACTTTGTTAATGTCAGCTGGTTCTGTCAGCACTCAGCACAGATCAGCTGCTCATCGTCCATGATGGACAGCAGCTTGTTCAGAGTCCTTTTCTCTGCATCTGATGTTAAGGACTCCAGCTCTGCAGCAGCCACAGAGCCAGCTTTCCTCAGCAGCCTGTCCAGTCTGCTGACATCTCTCCTCTTAAAGTTGCCTCCCAGCACACCAGCGCATAGAAGAGAAGGCCAGCCACTAAAACATGAAGAATAACAGAAAAGAGAAGATTTGATATCAAATCAAAGTTAGCTCCAAACTAAAATCAGATTTCTTTTAGTTCTTGTGCTTTAGTTGAAATGATTTAGTGATGTGTGGAAATATCCAAATGTTCAGTGTTTCCACATGTCTGAATTAATCTTGCCTCACATCTTTTTCACCTGCCAAAGCAATTCTTTTCTCACTTTCAGAGACTGAAGCAGAGCTGTTCCTTAGAAAAATCATCCTGGTAAAAAACATTTTTCTTAAGTCATTAAAGGAGAGAAAACACTTTAGATCAGAAGTAAAAATGGAGCAGCTGAAATGTAGCTGTGACTCACCTTTCTGGGTCCATCTGAGAGATCTTTGATCAGTAAAGTTGGGAAAGCTGGATGAAGATTAAACTGCAACCCAAACTGACAGATCTGCTGGTTCTGCTGCTCATTTGAACAGGACAAATGTGCAGAGTTCAGTCACTTTAACTCCAATGACTCAGTCTGCTTTGGGTTTCAGCCTTCACCCGGTAATTAGTGACAGACTGGAGGAAATGGCAAAGCACTGACTCAGCACTTTATTTTAAACATGAAGGATGAAAAATCAGCAAAGTTGAGAGGATCACATGCTAAAAGAATCCATAAAAAAGTGTGCAGAAACCAGAGTGGAATTCAGAATTACACCAAAGAAGAAGAAGCTGTTTGATTTGTGTTTAAAAAAGTAAAAATCCAGAAGTAACAGATGTGCAGCAGAGCCCTGCCAGCACAGAGAGATGGGGCCACCTCTTCAGAGGGCTGTGCTACAAGGACAGAGTGATGGCTTACCGAGGACTGTTGGGCCTAAAGTCAGTCAGAGTTTTCAGTGTCAGATCACCGTGGTAACAGGTGGTGATCACATGACCTGCTCTGAAGCAGGTTCTGTTCAACATTTCATCTGAAGTTCCCAACAGAAAGGCTCCGCCCGTTCACTGATGAGTTTCCAGATGTCCCAGATTAGAAAGAGAAACACAGTAAATCATTTAAATGTGGTCAGGCAGAAGTGATGCATTGTTGTTTATTTCTGACATTAAAACCAAACTCAAAGATTGTTCCGATCAATGTTAAAAATGTCAGATTGTCAGCCATAACTGACAGAAAATCCATGATTCAGCTGCACAATAACAGGTCAGAGTGCAGCAAGTTGAGTCAGTACTGAGGAAGTTTGACCTTTTTAATCATCACATTTAACCAGAATGGAATAATGTTTTCATTAGATTTCATTTTCCAGAAAAGTTTGGATTTTTTTCTCTAAAATGTGACAGAAATAACTTGACAGTGTTTCACTGACCAACTTCAAATGTTGACTTTAATGTAGAAAGAGTCAGAAAAGGGAGAGAAGCATGTTCACCATTAGCCATGGTTACACTATCAGGCCACTGGAAGCTCGTCCAACTTTCAAACCAGTGCTTTATTTTAGCCCAGGGACTAAAGCTCCGAGTTAAAGACCTCTTTGCATTTTAACTGTGTGGCAACTAGTTCTGAAGTAAACCCACCCACCCAGTTAGCTGACGACACCACCGCTGTAGGACAAACGATGACGAGCCGGCCAACAGGGAGGAGGTCCAGCACCTGACCCACCAGTGTCTCCACAACAATCTGGGCCTGAACACTTCCAACAATAAGGAACTTATTGAGGATTTTAGGAGATCCAAGAAGTCCATGCTCCCCTCCCTCCATCAGCTGAGAGGAAGTCAAGAGGGTGGAGAGCTTTAAGTTCCTGGGAGTCCACATCTGGGCTAACCTGACCTGGTCCACCAACATCTCCTGGCAGGTGGAAAGCAGGGCAGAGCCTTTACTTCCTCAGGAAGTTAAACCAGGCCCACCTCCGTCATCACCTGCTGGTTAACCTCTACAGGACCACCATAGAGAGCATCCTGATGGTGGAGGAGGAGGTTCTAAGAAGGGATGCAGCTGATACTGAGGTGAATAGGCCAGTTAGAGAGAGAAATATGGAGCGGAAAGCTAGAGTTGTGGCCGAGGGCAAATAGCAACAAAGAATGGGAGGCAGTCAATAAAGATTTGTCGATAATATTAGATAGATTAGGAGGAAATGCAAGCGATAGGCTAGAGAAGATGGGATATTTAATTTACTCCTATGGTGTAGAAAGATTTGGGGTGCAAGATAGAGAGTTGAAAGAGTACATTTAGTTAAGGCTAGATGGCAAAAAGAGATGGAGAAATTGGTTAAGGAGTTGATAGATCACTGATCTATATAGGGAGTATAGGGAACTATTCACTGAGTGGTTCACTTTTTCTTTAGCACAAGTTTCTTGTGTTTACCTTAAATCCAGTAGCAAAACATAACAATAAAATGTTTTATACAACTATAAACTATTTAAAGATATTAAGTGAGCGTACAAGTGGCAGAAGTAAGTGACACACTAGTGACAGAGCTGGATTCAAATGTGATTTTTGGAAAGGCACATAGTGGATTAAAACTGGTTTGTTCACAGTGTTATGTGGAGGCTGTGAAGTGTTTTCCGGGTTATTGAGCAGCCTCAGCAACATTCTTCTTTCCATACTCTGCTCCTGGGGCTCCAGAGCAGTTTGTGTGTCTCTCTGGCTCTGATGCTGCTGGCCCAACAGATGCTGCGAGGCACATCACACTTTCCACCACAGACCTATAGGAGATATGGGGATGTGCAACACCCTGATGCTAATGTTGTACCACATTAGCTTCCTCCAGGTTAATGATTTTAAAGGAAAAGAAGGAAAATGTCTGTTTGGTTTGTCTTTCTTTTACTTTTGTAAAGCTGTTGTTTTGTGCTGACTCAGTTTTTGCTCTACTTCCATGTTCTGTATTCCAGTCATGTTTCTAATGAAATCAGCTCCTCTTCTGTATCTTGTTAGCTTTACTTCCTATTTTATTTGGGAGAACTTGCTTCTCGTTTGTATCCGGTTCAGCTGTGCTTCTCCCTCATGTTTTCCTCCAACTCCTTATCCATTTCTCAGTTTCCACAGAGGCTGAATGAAGGAGACATTTGTACGCTCAGCAGTTTATCAGAGAGCAGAAACTCAGATTTAAGTTGAAGAAGAACAGATCTGTAGCTTCAGCTTTGTAGCTTCCTGCTGGAGATGGGGGAGGTCTCCCAACCATCAGCCTCAAACTGCACTGATTCTGATAGTTAGTCAAAGCGTCCATCAGCATCCATTAATCAGCCAAACTGATCAATCAGTCCACCTCTGGATGCTTCCAACACTTTTCTAAGGCTCTGTAATGTTTGCACTGACTGAAATATTCAAACACAACAAGTCACAGTAACAAGTTCTGCTGCTGTCCACTCTTTAAAGAAGTTTGATTCCATGATTCCATTAAACATCACTGCAGCATGTTTTTGTGCCTTTAACCTTCAATAAAACACTGAACCTGATCTCCATTTCTATCACTTTGTTCCCATTTGCTCCAAAGTTGCTCCTGACATGTTTGTTTTCTTTGAAACTTGAATCATTTGGCTGCACAACATGAGTTTGTATGGATGGAGCCACTGGTGGAGCTGGCAGAGTGTAAGAGCTGAAGTCACTCCGTCTTTATTGAAGCAGCAGCATGTTGTCATTAATATTAATGAGAGCTCTTTTTCACTTGTTCTGTTGGACTGTTTTAACCTGCATCCTGTTGGCTTCAGCTCACATGTTTTATTCTTTATTCAGATTGATGTACTGCAGGTTGTCAGAGGTCAGCTGTGCTTCTGTGGTCTCTGCTCTGAAGTCCAACCCCTCCCATCTGACAGAACTGGACCTGAGCTTCAACACCATCAGTGACTCTGCAGCGAAGGAGCTGAGCAGCTTTCTGCAGAGTCCACACTGTGGACTGAAGACTCTGGGGTCAGACACCATGTTTTAGTTGTTTGTTCAGATTAATATGATGTGAAAGTTGTGCTGGTCTTCATGGTAAAGTCTGTTTTCTTCTTCAGTGGTTCAGTTGATGAAATGATGATTCATTAAATAATGTTTTATTCTTTATTCAGATTGTGCAGCTGCAGTTTGTCAAAGATCAGCTGTGCTTCTCTGTTCTCTGCTCTGAAGTCCAACCCCTCCTCCCATCTGACAGAACTGAACCTGAGGGGGAACAACCTGAAGGAATCAGATGTGAAGCAGCTGTCTGATCTTGTGAAGAGTCCACACAACAAACTGCAGACTCTGAGGTCAGTAGAGGGTTGGAGGTCCATGCAGCTCTCAGCTGTATTTTATCAGACTTTATTTATTATTTATTACATTATATTTATTAAAGCTGATGGCAGCTGAGGAAGAGATGCTCTGAAACACTCCTTTATCTCCTCTCTTCTCTCTTCTCTCTACAGGTGGGAGTGGTCATGAACAGGCCGATGTGAGCTGAGAGGATGAAGCAGCAGCAGCTTGTGTGCAGAGAGACTCTGACTGATGATGATGATGATGATGATGATGATGGTATTCTGTGTTTTTCTTCCTTTGCGATAATATTGTTAAAGTTGGGTTAGAAATGATCAGTAATGGAAACGATCCATAAACCTTCAGTTCCGTCTGAACTTAAAGAACAGCCGCAGTCTAAAGTTCGACACCTGTTTTATTCTCTCGGCTTCATTTTCTGCCTTTAAAAACGGACTTTTAATCTGTAAATCTTTCATCTTTTAATCTTTAAATCCATCAGTGGAAATGAAAAGCTGTCGGTGTGATTCAGTCAGAGACGACTGACCTGATGGAAACATTTATTATTATTATTGTTATTATTATTATTATTATTACAAACAAAGAAGAGGAACAGACTGAAGCCCAACTCGGCTGAAATGATCTTGTTGTTAAATAAACATCTTTGAACCTTTCTATAAATCTTAGTAAATCATATCTCTGTTACATTTTATGATGGCACAATCACATTATAACACAAATATATTATTAATGTCTCTAATAAAACATTTGAAGATGCTCATCAAACCTTTATTGTTATGCAGAACATTTAAAGTCCAACTTTCTGCCTCTGGGCCCCTGCTGCTGAGCACTAATAATGTGGAATGGCTGCAGACTGTGGGGGGGGTAGCTGTGGTGGAGCAGCGCTGCTGCCACACACACACACTCAGCCCTGTCGTTCCTCATGTTTTCGTGTCATTTCGTATCACTCTCAGCTTCTCTGTGATAGCTCTTTTGTGGCCATCCTGAAAGGTTTCCCCCGCACTGTGAGCCCCCCCCCAATCATGGTCACATCCTTTTTATTCCTGTCACCGATTAAGTTATTGATCCTTCAGACTGTTGCCTCGTGTTCCCTGCTGGTGATGTCACTGTAACGGGGGATGCATCACCATGGCAACCAGAGCCAGCCCAAGGCATATGCCAACTACGCGGTCGCTTAGGGCCCCCACGCCACCAGGGGGCCCCAGAGAGCACCGAGACGTTGTGATAAAAAAGTAAATATATACATGAAATTAAAATAACATTGAATAATTTAAATGAAATTGTATTACTCCAGAAAAAAAAATTATTTTGACAAAATAGTAATACTAGGTTAATTTATGTCTCCTGTTGGCTGCTGCCACCGTTGGGCAAAATTATTTAAGTATTGTATTTATTATTTAAGTATTTAATTTTGATTACAACTTTATTTTTCTGTAAGATAATGTGAATGTCATTTGATTCTATTTTGTTTTTTGAACATTTTGCACACCATTGCACATCTGAAAGAAACGAAACTATTTAACGTGTTTGCTATAAATGCAGTCTCCAGCCTGCTGATGTTACTTTCAAATAGTTAAATTAATGAGCCATACTTATACATCACTCTTTAAGTAGAAGTTAATTAAACCATATTTATGAGTTTGCTATCCCTTTAAGGTTAAAAACAAGAATGACACCTGTATAATGTAAGAGGATTACAAATAATGCTAATGATTGTGGGTCCGTTACACACATAACAGTGTAGCCTATGGAATAATGAGGCATCTGGAGCTGAGGTGGTGGCAGGGGGGCCCAAATGAAATTCTGCTTAAGGCCCCATAAAGGCTTGGGCCGGCCCTGATGGCAACCTTAAAGATGGAGAAGCTTCAGACAGCAACAAGGTGTATTTGAGCTAACAACCACAGAACAAACATCAGGAAGCTGCTCCACATGGTGATCCATGAATTCATGCATTTGTTCTTTATAGAACTTCTGGTTCCTGTTCTTGAGCCTAAAATGAGCCTAAAATTAGGCTGAAAGGAGCCTAAAAGGAGACTAAAATTAGGCTAAAAGGAGACTAAAATTAGGCTAAAAGGAGCCTAGCAGCACCTTGTGGTGCACCAAACTCCTTCTGTGAGATTTACTCATAAAATCGATAGCTTTAAGACTCTTAACAGCTCTCTGCTCAGCTTTAAGACTATCCGGGCAGACAGAGACCGCAGACAGAGCGCTAACAGGAAAGGAGGAGGATCACAGAGCTGGTTAACAACAGATGCTGTAATCCTGGACCTGTCACTGAGAACCTCAGACCTCTGAAGGTTTCCACCACATCTTCCTCTCTGCTACACTTCAGCTGATTTATATTTTATTTGTTCTCTGTAACAACAGCTGATCTTTGTGATATACTTTACCTTCAGAGATAAAGGTAATGAACTGAATTGAATAAATGTTTTGGTGAACATCTGTTGTGATTTCCATTAAATCAACTTTTTATTAACTGTAATGATGTGATATATGATATGATATATAATGCTGAGCATGGACATGTAGCGTGGGTTTGTTTACTCTTCTTAGAGTAAACAAACCAACATGAGTCTTTGTGTTGTTGTTGTTGGATCAGAGCACGTGTGACGTCACATGTGTTATAAGTGACATCACCGAGGCGGCATGCTGTTTAAAGGCACGCGCCTCAGGTGGACTTCATCACAGACTCTGGACTCTGGAGGAGTTGTTGTCTCCTTTGTTTGAAGGATTGTTTACTTGTTTACACACCTCGGTCTGTTCACAGAGGAGCACGTGACCCCTGAAGGAGTTCAGTCACGTGAGAACAGATGTTAATCAGGATGGAACATGATCTACAAATGTTCCTGATAAATTAATCAGTGATGCTCAGAGTGTGCGCGTGCGTCTGTGTGTGTGTGGGGGGGTCTCTGCTGTTATTGTGAATGAGGGGTAGCATGACGTCACGAAGCCAATGTCAACAATGCAGCTCCTGGAGGAGGAAAGGCGTTTCATCCCAGACTCACACGCGGACACGCGCGCAACACCCAGCTGCGGACTTTAAACACAATGTGGACCCGATCCGGGCTCTGAGGTTCTGAGCCGGAACAGCAGGTGAGTTGTGTCGGTACCGGTCCGGCCGGCGGGGCTGGGAGCTGTTTGTATCCATGTGAAGGTGCCTGCGTAGCGGCTGCGAGCTGCGGGCTGCCCGCCTGTCCGCTCCGGAGGTGTGAGCTGTTTGTATCCGTGTGAAGGTGCCTGCGGAGCGGCTGCGAGCCGCGGGCTGCCCGCCTGTCCGCTCCGGAGGTGTTTGGCGGTGCAGCCGCTGCATCTGACGGGGTGTGTGTGTGCGTGTGTGCGTGTGATGGAGGTTTGTGGGTCTTTGTGTGGTTTACGTTGGTGAACACGCGGCAGACTCTCATTTCCACCGGGAAACCAACGCATCCGGAACCGGAGCTCCGGCTGCTGTGCGGCGGGGGGAGGACGGGGCCGCGGCGGACAAAGGAGGCAGCTGCTCACGCCCTCAGCCGCCAACAAAGCGCTAAATGCGGCACCGAGCCGACGGCACCTGGCTCATTTAAACCAGCTAACAGTGAATACTCGGTGTGGAGGCGGGGCGTGCGCGTGTTGTGCGCGCTCGCGCCTACTTGTGTGCAGGGCTCTTTGTTGTCCTTTGTTAAGCAGACTGTTTACCTCTGAACCTCTGGAACCAGAACCTGGTTCTGATCCACCACACCGGGCCAGATGGGTTCAGATCAGGTGTGAACGGGCCACATGGGCTCAGATCCATCTTTGTTTACCCTGAACCCTCCTTGACCACAATGAAGGAGCTGCTCTGGTTCCAGAGTTCAGCCTCAGAGGGGAACTGTTCAGAGGAACCCCCCGCGGTTCCACATCTGTACGAACCTTCAGCAAAGTGTTCAGTTCCCTCTCTGAACTGTTCAGAGGAACCACATGCATCTGTACGGACTGTTGGCAAAGTGTTCAGTTCGGATGAGGAACTGTTCAGAAGAACCTGCCGCCATCTGCAGGAACCCTTAAAAGGGACTGAGTTTGGGTTGAGAACTGTTCAGAGAAACTTTCTGTGGGTCGTTTCTGTTCACATCTGTTCAGATCTGTTCACATCCGTTCACATCTGTTCATATCTGTTCAGATCTGTTCAGATCCGTTCATATCTGTTCATATCTGTTCAGATCTGTTCACATCTGTTCACATCTGTTCATATCTGTTCATATCTGTTCAGATCTGTTCACATCTGTTCATATCTGTTCAGATCTGTTCACATCTGTTCATATCTGTTCAGATCTGTTCACATCTGTTCAGATCCGTTCATATCTGTTCACATCTGTTCACATCTGTTCAGATCTTTTCAGATCTGTTCACATTGTTCACATCTGTTCACATCTGTTAAGATAGATAGATAGATAGATAGATAGATAGATAGATAGATCAATACTTTATTCATCCCAATTTGGGAAATTGTTTTGTTGCAGCAGCATACAGTAAAGATATGAAAGATATGAAAAACAATTTAAGTAGTAAAAACAAGCCAATAGAATAAAATAAAATAAAATAAATAGAAATAGTGAACAAACATTCGCAATGTACAAATCTACAGTATTTTTATTTATTTTTTTTGTTATTGTTTTTTAGGAGATACTTCAAGCCTATTGAGGTTGAAGTTCTCTTCCAGCCAGAGGGGGGGTGTTGAAGATGGTGATGGCTGCTGGTAGGAAGGAGTTCCTGAATCGGTCCTTGTGACAGCGGAGCTGGATGAGCCTGTTAGAAAAGGAGCTCCGCTGTCCAACCACCAGCTGGTGGAGAGGATGGGTGGGGTTATCCATGATGGATAACAGTTTGTTCAGTGTCCTCCTCTCCACCACCGATTCGAATGAGTCCAGTTTGCAGCCGATGACAGAACCAGCCTTCTTAATAAGTTTATTAAGCCTGCTGGTGTCACCGGCTCTGATGCTGTTCCCCCAGCAGACCACAGCAAAGAAGAGTGCACTGGCAACAACAGACTGATAGAACATCTCCAACATCTTGCTGTTCATCTCTGTTCACCTCTGTTCACATCTGTTTACATCTGTTTACATCTGTTCACATCTGTTCACATCTGTTCAGATCTGTTCACATTGTTCACATCTGTTCACATCTGTTAAGATCTGTTCATCTCTGTTCACATCTGTTCACATTGTTCACATCTGTTCACATCTGTTCACATCTGTTCACATCTGTTCACATCTGTTTACATCTGTGTACATCTGTTCACATCTGTGCACATCTGTTCACATCTGTTTACATCCGTTCAGATCTGTTCACATCTGTACACATCTGTTCACATCTGTTCACATTGTTCATCTCTGTTCACATTGTTCACATCTGTTCACATCTGTTCACATCTGTTCACATCTGTTTACATCTGTTTACATCTGTGTACATCTGTTCACATCTGTTCACATCTGTGCACATCTGTTCACATCTGTTTACATCTGTTCAGATCTGTTCACATCTGTTCACATCTGTTCAGATCTGTACACATCTGTTCATCTCTGTTCACATCTATTTACATCTGTTCACATCTGTTCACATTTGTTCACATTTGTTCAGATCTGTTCACATCTGTTCACATTTGTTCAGATCTGTTCACATCTGTTCAGATCTGTTTACATCTGTTCAGATCTGTTCACATCTGTTCAGATCTGTACACATCTGTTCATCTCTGTTCACATCTATTTACATCTGTTCACATCTGTTCACATTTGTTCACATTTGTTCAGATCTGTTCACATCTGTTCAGATCTGTTCAGATAGGATTTTCTTTTATTTCAGAGTGAATGAAATATAGTTTTATTTCTGGAGTTTTATTTTCAGTCTTAATCACATTTAGTTCCCTGCGCAGCGATAAAACTGGGACATCTCAAACAGAAAAACCTGAAATTAAATCTGCATACAAAGACCCAGTGAGGATGATGAGGACAGACCGTCCTCGGAGGTGAAGAATAGCTCTGGGAACAGACTGATGAAGCTCTTTGCTTTTGTGTTGCGGCTCTATTTTTATCACCTTTACCTCATCTGTCCGCTGCCTCATCATCTGACCATCGATCTGCCTGTGAAACCATAAACTATCAGCTCTTTGTCATCAGTCCCAAACTTTCCAGCTTCATCCAAAGGCTCACTGTGGAGTCCCCCAGGGGTCAATTCTTGGACCTCTTCTGTTTAACTTGTATATGCTCCCTTTGGGTCAGATATTGCAGAACTTTAACATCAACTATCACAGTTTATGCAGACGATACACAACTTTATGTGTCTCTGTCACCATGGCGACTGCAACCCAGCAGACGTACTGTGTCAGTGTCTGGAGGAAGTAAACACCTGGATGAGAGAGAATTTTCTACAGTTAAATTAAGACAAAACTGAGATCATTCTGTTTGGGAGCAAAGAGAAGAGGGACCATAAAATCACTGACCAAGTTGGTAACCTCGGAGTGCAGATAGACTCAGATCTGACTTTCAGCAGCCACGTCAAAGCTGTCACCAAGGCAGCTTTTTACCAACTCAGAAACATCAACAGAATTAAAGGTTTCCTCTCCCAAACAGACCAGGAGAAACTCATCCATGCGTTCATCTCCAGCAGACTCCATCACTGTAATGCTCTTTTAACTGGACTTCTCATTGTTAGGGCCTAACCCTAACCCTAAGGCTTAGTTAGGGCCTAACCCTAACCCTAACCCTGAGGCTTAGTTAGGGCCTAACCCTAACCCTAAGGCTTAGTTAGGGTCTAGCCCTAACCCTAAGGCTTAGTTAGGGCCTGACCCTAACACTAAGGCTTAGTTAGGGCCTAACCCTAACCCTGAGGCTTAGTTAGGGCCTAACCCTAAGGCTTAGTTAGGGCCTAACCGTAACCCTAAGACTTAGTTAGGGTCTAACCCTAACCCTAAGGCTTAGTTAGGGCCTGACCCTAACCCTAACCCTAAGGCTTAGTTAGGCTTAGTTAGGGCCTGACCCTAACCCTAAGGCTTAGTTAGGGCCTGACCCTAACCCTAAGGCTTAGTTAGGGCCTGACCCTAACCCTAACCCTAAGGCTTAGTTAGGGCCTGACCCTAACCCTAACCCTAAGGCTTAGTTAGGGCCTAACCGTAACCCTAAGGCTTAGTTAGGGCCTGACCCTAACCCTAACCCTAAGGCTTAGTTAGGGCCTGACCCTAACCCTAACCCTAAGGCTTAGTTAGGGCCTGACCCTAACACTAAGGCTTAGTTAGGGCCTGACCCTAACCCTAACCCTAAGACTTAGTTAGGGCCTGACCCTAACCCTAAGGCTTAGTTAGGGCCTGACCCTAACCCTAACTAAGCCTTAGGGTTAGGGTTAGTGTTAGGCCCTAACTAAGCCTTAGGGTTAGGGTTAGGCCCTAACTAAGCCTTAGGGTTAGGGTTAGGGTCAGGCCCTAACTAAGCCTTAGGGTTAGGGTTAGGCCCTAACTAACCCTAAGGCTCCACAGGTAAATGTACACCTGTCACAGAGCAGCAGGTGGAGGCAGACGGGTGATTCTGACTTAGCAACGTGTGGAGGCATCAGTTTAAGCTGCAGCTCACCCTGCTTCACCTTCAGATGACCTTATGAATGTCTGATCAGGTATCTGGGAGGGATGGACTGAAGTGGGCATTTTAAGGATCTAATCTAAGGAATCTTCTTATCTGAGTTTGGTCAGTTTGAACTCATCTGTCAGGTCCCACCGCAGCTCGCAGCTTTGTTTGGATCAAACTTCACCAGTTAGCATACTGACCCACAGCTGAGGGCTGCAGACCTGCTGAGGGTTCTGAAGGTTCTGAGGGCTGCAGACCTGCTGAGGGTTCTGAAGGTTCTGAGGGCTGCAGACCTGCTGAAGGTTCTGAAGGTTCTGAGGGCTGCAGACCTGCTGAAGGTTCTGAGGGCTGCAGACCTGCTGAGGGTTCTGAAGGTTCTGAGGGCTGCAGACCTGCTGAAGGTTCTGAAGGTTCTGAGGGCTGCAGACCTGCTGAAAGTTCTGAAGGTGCTGAAAGTTCTAAAGGCTCTGAAGGTTCTGAGGGTTCTGAAGGATCTTAAGGTTCTGAAGGTTCTGAGGGCTGCAGACCTGCTGAAGGTTCTGAAGGTTCTGAGGGCTGCAGACCTGCTGAAAGTTCTGAAGGTGCTGAAAGTTCTAAAGGCTCTGAAGGTTCTAAGGGTTCTGAAGGATCTTAAGGTTCTGAAGGTTCTGAGGGCTGCAGGCCTGCTGAAAGTTCTGAAGGTGCTGAAAGTTCTAAAGGCTCTGAAGGTTCTGAGGGTTCTGAAGGATCTGAAGGTTCTGAAGGTTCTGAGGGCTGCAGACCTGCTGAGGGTTCTGAAGGATCTAAAGGTTCTGAAGGTTCTGAGGGCTGCAGGCCTGCTGGAGGTTCTGTTCTTCCAGCTCAGAGATCCTTGTTCTGATCGCTGCTGCTGTGTTGCTCCGGTCTGAGCTGAGATGGAAACAGCATCATTGTTTCCTTCAGCGGCTCGAGTGTCAAAGGAACCTTTGAAGACGTCCCTCTGAGGGGAAGTTCAGGGTGTGTTCCTCCTCTGATCCGGCCTCCTCTGCTGGACTCAGTTCTTTCTGAACGGGACCTGCTTCACTTTCCCTGAAACCTGACCGGTCGGATCCGGTTTCTGCTTCCTGAGGCAGAGTGATGTCAGCCCAGCTGAAAGGAGGAGCAGGGAGTCGCCATCACACAGGTGGAATGGATCCTTCAGCTCTTCTGGGTCCCCTCAGGGCTCAGCTGGTGATGGTGTCACTCTGACAGAACGCGCCGGAGCTCAAGCTGCCGGCCGGAGGCTGAGATGCAGACATGTGAACACTTTCTGCTTCTGATTTTAATTTCCACCTGACAGCCGTAGGCTGTGACAAGTGGAGGTCAGCAGGTGGCGCCGTGGGGCAGTTAGGTAGTTAGTTGGGTACATAGGCTGTAGTCCACATATGTCACAGTCGAGGCCCGCGGGCCAGATCCGGCCCGGGAATTAATTATCTATTTTCTGTTTATAATGCATGCGCTTTTATTTATGCATTTTTCTTGATATTAAGAAACATATTTTGTTTTTAAAAACAATTAAATGTTTTGCTATTTGCCTGTTGAAAATGTTTTCCCTTGAAGTTACTGACAGAGCCATAACAAAATATTGCTTTATTCATTTAATCATTAAATAATATACAGTGTGTTAGGTCTTGGTTCAATAGGCTACGTGCAATCATTTCAATATGTTTTAATAAACATTGAACCAGTCCGGCCCTCGGCTTGTAACAAATTTGTTTTTTTGGGCCCTCGGTGTATTTGACTTTGACATCCCTGCTGTAGTCGCTCTGGATAAAAGCGTAAAATGCAAAAACATAAACAAAACGTCAAACAACCCTAATAATCCTGAAGGATTTGGTAGACCTTTAAATCTTTAAACTAAATCAGCGCGGTTTCTGCTTCCACTGCCAAAGACTCACAAACAATCCTGATGGCTGGTTTTAACGTGAGTCTGTCGGTCCCTGTTTGCTCTGAAGATCCTTCTGTAACAAGTTCTCCTGAGAGAACAATAGTGGTGCAACGGATAATCATTGATCCGTGATCCGTTCGGATCAATTATTTCGGTTCGGCACACACATGATCCGCGGATTGATTTATGAAAAAAAAAAATTGTGCGCATGTTCAGTCCTCACACAGCCGTTACAATTCCTGCTAGTTCCAGGGACAGAGCTACTTTCCACGCTCTGGGTAAAAGTCTGCAACAGTTCCCTCTTCAATAAGCAAACAGTCCTATGGCTCGTTTGTGATTTATTGTCCTCAGCGTACAACACGTAGAACAGTGGGCATGGAAAATAAAAGTAGGCTAGACTTCGGTGACTAGGCCTACTGTAACGATAACTGCTGCCTCTAGTGCTACGTCTGTTTCCATATACTCGCGCTGCCACACAAACCTGTCGCCTAGGTTACCACACAGACATAACACGTAGCTGACATAGCGATAGCTAACGTAAAGAAAACCCCTAACCTGCAACACAGTGTGGTCATGGCGAGCGGAGGAACAGAAGAGCTTGAACGCCCCACGTCATTTAAATCCCCTGTTTGGGAGCATTTTAGCTTCCCTGTCAAATTTAATGAAGAAGGAAAGAGGTTGGTGGATAAAACCGTGACGGTGTGTAGGCACTGTGGCACAAGAAAGCCACACAACAGTGGAAACACATCGAGCATGGCCACGCATTTGCAGCGACATCACCCCGGTGTTTCACTGACAGGAGTGAAACTGAAAGCGGCTCAACAACCGCTCATCACCGCGGCATTTAAGCAGCCCCTTCCTTCACAAGAAGGTTTAGTCTTCTGATTACATCTTATCAGAGAAGCCATGTTGTTAGGGATGGGAATCGAAAACCGGTTCTTGTTGAGAACCGGTTCCCAGTGTTTCAATTCCTTGTAATCGTTTGCCAATTTTGCAAACGATTCCCTTATCGATTTCAGTGGGCGCGAATGACGTCACCACGCAACGTTGCGTGGCGAGTCCAGCGCAGCCAGCAGCCAACAGTAAACATGGCGCGGTACAAACGCTCGAAAGTTTGGTTACACATCCCTAAAAAAGACGACAACAGGGCAACTTGCAAAGTGAATATTTCACCAAAAGGAGGAAATACTACCAACATGCAATAACTATGAATGAATGTCGCGTTTTCGATCCGCTCCGGACTAACGTTGGTGAATCTGAACCCAGCAACGTTAGCAACGTTAGCATGTCCTCGGCTAACACTACAGGTAACTAACTAACTAACAAACACTGCCTATCATGTTAGCACATTTGCCTGATTGTAAAAGCTCCTGTTAGTAACGGTTAAGGTTAAATGAATGCCTTCTCAGGCATTACATTTAGATGAATTCATGAGAGACAGAGCCTGACTGGCTCAGAGCCAGAGGCTGGTGGTACTACCCCCAGTTCACCTCTACCTCCAGCTTCTCCTTTCACCAGAGCAGGAAGAGTTAAATTACCCAGGCCAGGATAGACCAATGTGGACCTCACCGTTGTTGGGTTTGTGAGGTCATGACTCGTGTTACTTCTAAACTAAACAAAGTTGATGCTAATCGACCGATTTGTTGTCCTTTTTCTCCAACTGAGAATCGATAAGGGAACCGACAAAGAACCGAATCGTTAAGCAGAATCGAAAATGGAATTGAAATCGTAAAAATCTTATCAATTCCCATCCCTACATGTCGTAGCTACTGCTGCCATCTGAATAAGACAGCTATCCAGTTACCTGACTGTATGATGGTGTTCCACAGGGATCCGTCCTGGGGCCCTTTCCATTCATTTATCATAAGTCTTCATTCAGATGGCAGCAGTCCCAGTTTCCATGCTTTGGGGCGGAGTCTCCCACACCTTTGGTCATCATGTCTCCACCTCAAAGACCCATTCCTTCGTCGTTTGCTGTGGTCTCCTCATGTTTTGCAGCATGTTTTGTATTTCCTGGTTCCTGGTTGAATAAGGTGCGTTGTGTCCTCTGCAGACTGACGGGGGGAGTGATGTCGGAGCAGCGGGGGAGCGAGGCGCCCGTCTACGTGTACGAATCCAAGGTGCACTGTGCCAACGTGCTGCTGAGCCTGGAGGAGCAGCGGCGGCGGGGCATCCTCTGCGACGTCACCCTGCTGGTGGAGGGCAGGGAGGTGCGGGCGCACAGGGCCGTGCTCGCCGCCAGCAGTCGCTACTTTCTGCAAGCTCTGCTGGGACCCGGCGGGTCAGCCAGCGACACCGAGCCCATCATCAACCTGCCAGACAAGGTAACCATGGCAGCACTGAGGGAGGAGAAGGGTCCAGGTACTCTCTTTGGCAGGTTATACAGTCCCTGCGTAACCCATAAGAGCTGTGGACCCATTCTCTGTCTGTGGAGCTGGTTTATGGTGATGTTGGACTCCACCAGGGCTGCCCCCCCTCACCGTTCCTGTTTGTGGTTTCATGGACAGGATCTGGAGGTATAGTCAGGGGGAGGAGGGCATTTGGTTTGGGGGTCGGGGCTAAGTCTCTGCCTCAGGGGGAGGAGTTTCTGCTTCAGGGGGAGGAGTCTCTGCCTCAGGGGGAGGGGTCTCTGCATTAGGGGGAGGGGTTTCTGCTTCAGGGGGTGGAGTTTCTGCCTCAGGGGGAGGAATCTTTGCCTCAGGGGGAGGAATCTTTGCCTCAGGGGGAGGAGTCTCTGCCTCAGGGGGTGGGCTGCTGCTTCTCCTTATCTAATAAAATGAAGACAGAGGCTGTGGGCTGGTTTGTGTCGGACTGAGCAGGACTGCAGGCCGTGATGGGGAGGAGGGAGCTGCATCTTCCTGTGATTAATCAGGTCAGAAGGCAAAGAGCCATGAAACTGCAGAGCTGACACAAAGTCATGAACACATGTTGGGTGGAGAATTAATGGCTCCTTCCTCTGAGGCCCACATGGCCCAGATCTGTCGTCCTGATTAATGTCTGAGTCCATCTCAGGCCTCCACCTTTGCACAGCTCCACCTTCTCTGGCTGCAGCTTTGTCGTCCACAGGAACAACGTGAAGCCGTCACAGCTCGACGCTTTCAGGACCGAAGAGAACAAACTGCTGAACCTCCTGGTTCTTAGTCAGTGTCCTTGGGATGTCTCGGAGCATCTGGTTGGTTAACCTCAGAGCTCTTACTGGGGTGTGAATGTGGAGCAGCTCAGACAGGCAGGATGGTGCCGGTCCATTTAAAACCTTAAAGTGAGCAATAAAACCTGAAAAGCAATCTGAAAACAGACTGGGAGACAATGAAGGGGTTAAAGTTTTACTCTCAGTCAGATGAAGACAGAGTCAGACGGATTCTTACACATGTGACAGTCCTCATGAAAGGCTAACCTGAGTCTGTTCTCTCCGCAGGTGACGGCCCGAGGCTTCGCCCCTCTGCTGCAGTTCGCCTACACGGCCAAGCTGGTGCTGAGTCAGCAGAACATCCACGAGGTCATCCTGTGCGCCGACTTCCTGGGCGTGCACAACCTGGAGGACTCCTGCTTCCGCTTCCTGCAGGCGCAGCTCCAGAACGACGAGCAGCACGCCGGCAGCAGCGAGGTGGAGCACGAGGACGAGGACGCCGTCTTCTCCGAGGACACCGTCTACACCGAGGACGCTCGCTTTGACAGCTGGGCAGACAGGATGCAGCAGGCGGGACACGAAGCTCCGCCCCCTGCTGACCTCCCTCAGTGCCGCAGGTACAGGAGGCATCAGCAGGTGGGAGGTGGCAGCAGGGAGGAGGTGCAGCACGCCAACCCCGCCTCCGTCAGCCCCGTGAGCTCAGGCCCCGCCCCTCTGACGCCCTCCGGGATCAAAGAGGAGCCGCCGGTGTCCGAGGACGGCGCCGATGAGGACGCCGAGGAGGGCTGCAGCCCCGAGCTGTGCACGGAGGAGGTGCTGGAGATGGAGCTGGAGGTGGAGGGCGTCCCGGCGGAGCCCTCGGCGTCCTGCCTGCGCTCCTACCTGCAGCGCGGCGGCCTGGACCTCAGTGCCACGCCCGGCGCCGCCATCCAGCAGCTGCTGAGCCGCCAGCTGAGCCTCAGCCACTACAGGGAGCTCCTCCGGGGTCGAGGGCCCAAGGGCGACCACATGGGCAGGGCCTCCACTCAGCACGGCGAGCTGGACCGGCGCAGCGTCATCTTCTCCTCTGCGGGCGGTGAGCGGCGGGCTCTGCGGCCCGAGGTGGACGAGAAGCTCAGAGACAAAGTGTCGGCCCTGATGGAGGCGGAGGTGGCCGGCTCCACCCGGGCCGGTTCTCCGGCTCCGTCCGACGCCCAGACTTCCAGCTCCCGCTCGTCCGTGTCCCACCCAGAGGACGGCTTCTCCCCGGGGTCGGGGTCGGGCTCGGGCTCGGGCTCGGCTCTGTCCCGCTGCCTGGAGCGGATGGAGCCCCAGGACGCCGGCCACGCCAGGGTCAAGAGCGAGCGGGGCTTCGGCGCCAGCGGCGGGACCTCCAGTGACGAGTCCAGCTCCTTCTCGGAGGGCGACAGCGAGGGCGGCGCTTCGGTCTCCAGGCCCGAGGTGAGTACGCTGCCCTCAGCCCGGTTGGTGTTTGGTTGGGTCTGAGAGGAAATCTGGACCCTGGTGCTGGTTTAATCCGTTATTTATTACCCCTGAGCTGCGTGTGTGTGGGCCGACCCAAACACACTCAGGGACTCTGACCTCTGAAAATTTTGAAAATTCAACCCTCTGAAATGGCATTTCCTGCATTTTTGAGAGGATTTCAAAGTAAGAAACTGAGACTGTAGATAACTGTTTCAGGCAGTATTTTTTCAAAGAATGTATACATTTTCGATGAAGAATACGAATTCAATATATTCATTTTTGTAATGCCTCCACCTGCATTGACATGTGAGTTTTATTAATGTTTTGTGTACATTGTGCTTACGATTTAAAGAGGCGAAATGATAAGAGACATGTTAATTGTAGTAGAGATAAGTCAGAGGATGCAATGTGAGTGAGGTCCACATGACGATCTGAAATGCTACAATGACAGTCACTTTGCAGCATCTTAATAACTTGCTAGGTTACTTAGGGGCACTTTACACGGAAACGAAAACGGGTTAAAAACGCAAAACCTTTTTGGCGGACGCACTATATCGTTTAGATGGTAACGGCGTTTTGGGGGGATTAAACTGCCCTCCAGAGTGGAATTCTTAAATTTTGAAATTCTGTCGAGTGGCTGTTCCCATAAATCCGTGTAAATGTTCGTAATTACCCCCTGAAGAAGTTGTATTAATGTTTTCACACGTGTGGTCTATCTGCTCATTATACACCGTTTCTCCAAAATCATTTTGATCAATGAAATACTGTGTTCATTGGTGTTTTCAGTCAAACATATTATAACAACCCTTAATGTGTAGGCTATTGTACATCATAATCAAAATTAAATCAAATCAAATTTACTTATATAGAACATTTCATGTACAAAACAATTCAAAGTGCTTTACATAAAATAAAAGCATTGCAGCAGGGAGTGGAAGAAGCATTAAAAATACATAAAAGAATATAAAGAGAACAAATAAAATCTTTTAAATGAATTTAAAAACCAGCAACAGTCCAGATAAGTTCAAAGATATCGTGCAGATTTCATGCACAGACACATGAGAACAGAAATGTCTTTAACCTGGATTTAAAAAAGTCTCCATTTGGTGAAAGTTTAATCTCCACTGGCAGTTTGTTCCACTTGTTTGCAGCATAACAGCTAAATGCTGCTTCTCCATGTTTAGTCTGGACTCTGGACTGGACCAGCTGACTCACTCACTCACCATCATTTTCTGATGTAACGCGGTCAGGACACTGATCAGGTGTGATCAGAGACCTTTAACAGACCTGTAACAGACCTGTAACAGACCTGTACACCTGTACCTGTGGACCTCACACAGTGGATTCATGAGACAACACCTGGAACCCGCTCCAGTTTCTTTAATACTGTCTCTGGATGTGTCTCAGATAAACGATTAAACTGAATCTCACCTCTAAACTTCACATGTAGCTCCTGTTTGTTCTGGTCCCGTCTGTTAAACTTCCTTCATCTCAGCAGGTTCATGAAGAGTTTAAAGTTACGGCGTGCTGAGTGACGTCATCACCACAGAAAGCTGCTGCTCTCTGAGTCAGGGCTGACACTGCCCCCTGCTGGGCGGCTCACCACATTACACCATAACATCATAGTTTATTGAAGGACAATAAATCCGATTCTTTACGATGTTTTATTCCAGTTTTATCAGAACATGAGAACTTTTATTTGTTTCAGTGCTCAGCGCCCTGCAGCCTCACCAGTCCCTCCATCCGCTCAGCTTTCACCAGGGGAGGCTCAATAGATAAGCACACTCAATATCTGGACTTTGTTCTGTTGATGGGAAGGCGCAGTATTCTCAAGGCCACCAACAATGGAAGGTTTTACCCGACCTAATGAGAGAAGCACCCACAGAGGGACATTTGGGCTTTGAAGATTAGGGATGGGAATGGATAAGATTTTTACGATTCCAATTCCATTTTCGATTCTGCTTAACGATTCGGTTCTTTGTCGGTTCCCTTATCGATTCTCATTTGGAAAAAAAGGACAACAAATCGGTCGATTAGCATCAACTTTGTTTAGTTTAGAAGTAACACGAGTCATGACCTCACAAACCCAACAACGGTGAGGTCCACATTGGTCTATCCTGGCCTGGGTAATTTAACTCTTCCTGCTCTGGTGAAAGGAGAAGCTGGAGGTAGAGGTGAACTGGGGGTAGTACCACCAGCCTCTGGCTCTGAGCCAGTCAGGCTCTGTCTCTCATGATTTCATCTAAATGTAATGCCTGAGAAGGCATTCATTTAACCTTAACCGTTACTAACAGCAGCTTTTACAATGAGGCAAATGGAGCTAACATGATAGGCAGTGTTTGTTAGTTAGTTAGTTACCTGCAGTGTTAGCCGAGGACATGCTAACGTTGCTAACGTTGCTGGGTTCAGATTCACCAACGTTAGTCCGGAGCGGATCGAAAACGCGACATTCATTCATAGTTATTGCATGTTGGTAGTATTTCCTCCCTTTGGTGAAATATTCACTTTGCAAGTTGCCCTGTTGTCGTCTTTTTTAGGGATGTGTAATCAAACTTTCGAGCGTTTGTACCGCTTGGGCGCCATGTTTACTGTTGGCTGCTGGCTGCACTGGACTCGCCACGCAACGCTGCGTGGTGACGTCATTCGCGCCCACTGGGATCGATAAGGGAATCGTTTGCAAAATCGCCAAACGATTACAAGGAATTGAAACACTGGGAACCGGTTCTCAACAAGAACCGGTTTTCGATTCCCATCCCTATTGAAGATCTCTCTAGACTTCTTGATGCATCAGTCTGTAGTTCTGAGACGGACCTGATTGGTTTCTGTGTTCGACCAAGTCTGTGTCGGCAGAGTTCTTCCTGCTCCGTCTCCACATCGGCTGTTTGAAGGCGACCATCCCCGATGCGCCACACTGTGAACAGCTACCTGAAATATCTGAGTCACTGATGAACACACTTTCACCAGAGGGTCAAACTGTTCCTGTTTGGCTGTTTTATCTTGGTCCTTTTCAGGATTTTCTCAGTGTTTGGTATCTTTTTGTTTGAAGCCCAGTTTGGTCCTGATTGTACAGCGAACCCTAACCCCCGCATCTTTGGGAGGCTCCTTATGTCCAAGAACTGTTGTAAATATGATAATTCTTCATTTTTGTGAGAATGCTTTAAGGCATTCTCACTATTAAGTTCCTGTTTCTCTTTATTATTATTATTCCGCCAGTTTTCGGCACCTAACTACTCCTGCATACTTTCAGCTATTTCTACAATTTTGGTATCAAAGCTCTTTCAGCAGATTCCTTCTATATTTTTTTTGGTGTTTTTAACTTTTACACTTTTTAAGATATTCAACTTTTATCAAAATTTTCCCGTCATTCAAATGAATGGAAACTGCCTTCAGCTCTTCCAAATCATCTTCCTCTTTCCAACCTAACTACTTCTGCATGCTTTCAGCTAGAGACACCATTCAAACTTTAAATGGGTCACAAGACATTCAGCTATCACTAATTGTTTCAGCTTTTTCAAATATTCAGCCAATTTTGAAATATGACAGTTTCAAAAACATGAACATTTAGCTCCTTCTTGATTTTTATGAATGAGCACACAGTTGAGTGCGTGCTGATAAGTTTAAAATTTTTCAGTTTTTTTCAAACAAATTCCTCTAACTTTCATACAGTTTAACTTAGAGAAATAAATTATACCTTAAAATGTAGGAAACATTGTCCTCTTTCAGCCAATGTAACTACTAAAGAGCTCACATTTACAGAATTTCAGCTATGAGCCTTGAACCGAGATCAACCTCTCAAATTCTCTGACTAACTCCAATGTTAAGTTTGGCAGTACACAAAAATCACAAAATTCCTTCAACCAATACCTCAGCAACAGTTTTTACTGCTAAAATTGAACTATTTTCAGCTTTTTTAGCATGGTCAGCTATCCCCATTCAGCTCATAAGCATTCTCACTGCTGTTTCGCAGGAACAGCTCTTTCTAGTTCATATTATTTGTTCCTAATAAACTCATTTGTGTCTTATTTTAGTTTCTTATTTGTTGTTTTAACCCAAATAAACCCTGACAGACCAAACTCAGGACAGTGACCCACACATCTGTACCCTGACCTTTGAATGATTCTTTAGGACCCTGAAAACACTTTCTTGGTTTCTATGAAGACCTTCTGGTCACCCCTCTGAAATAAAGCCTTGTGGTCCTTTCAGGTGAAGCTGCCCTTCCCTGTGGACCAGATCACCAACCTGCCACGCAACGACTTCCAGATTCTCATCAAGATGCACAAACTGACCTCAGAACAGCTGGAGTTCATCCATGACATCCGCCGCCGCAGCAAAAACCGCATCGCCGCCCAGCGCTGCCGAAAGAGGAAGCTGGACTGCATCCAGAACCTGGAGAATGAGATCCGCAAACTGGTACAGCCTGAAACACATCAAAGCTGAATTCGTAACCCTAACCATTAACCTGAACCCCAACTATGGCCATAAAGGCCCTTTAAAGTCCCTCTAAATATGTGGTTGGTGACCATAAAAGTTCTGCAGGCTCCTCATTTGAATGTAGAAAAGGGAACACACTCATGGTTCCATTTGAAACAAGAAGCTAAGGGCAGATTATTGATGCGCAAACAGAACCAGAGTTTAGGTCAGAGTTTGGGTCAGAGTTTGGGTCAGAGTTTGGGTGAGTTTGGGTCAGAGTTTGGGTCAGAGTTTGGGTCAGTTTGGGTCATTTTGGGTCAGAGTTTGGGTCAGAGTTTGGGTCAGTTTGGGTCAGAGTTTGGGTCAGAGTTTGGGTCAGTTTGGGTAAGTTTGGGTAAGTTTGGGTCAGTTTGGGTCAGAGTTTGGGTCAGTTTGGGTCAGTTTGGGTCAGTTTGGGTCAGTTTGGGTCAGAGTTTGCATCAGTTTGGGTCAGAGTTTGGGTCAGTTTGGGTAAGTTTGGGTCAGTTTGGGTCAGTTTGGGTCAGAGTGGGTAAGTTTCGGTCAGTTTGGGTGAGTTTGGGTGAGTTTGGGTCAGTGTGGGTCAGTTTGGATCAGAGTTTGGATCAGTTTGGCTCAGTTTGGGTCAGAGTTTGGGTCAGTTTGGGTCAGAGTTTGGATCAGTTTGGGTCAGTTTGGGTCAGAGTTTGGGTCAGTTTGGGTCAGTTTGGGTAAGTTTGGGTAAGTTTGGGTCAGTTTGGGTAAGAGTTTGGGTCAGTTTGGGTCAGTTTGGGTCAGAGTTTGGGTAAGTTTGGGTCAGAGTTTGGGTCAGTTTGGGTAAGTTTGGGTCAGTTTGGGTCAGTTTGGGTAAGTGTGGGTCAGTTTGGGTCAGTTTGGGTCAGTTTGGGTCAGTTTTGGTCAGTTTGGGTCAGAGTTTGGGTCAGTTTGGGTCAGAGTTTGGGTCAGAGTTTGGGTCAGTTTGGGTCAGTTTGGTTAAGTTTGGGTCAGTTTGGGTCAGTTTGGGTCAGAGTTTGGGTCAGTTTAGGTCCGAGTTTGGGTCAGTTTGGGTCAGTTTGGGTCAAAGTTTGGGTCAGTTTGGGTCAGAGTTTGGGTCAGTTTGGGTCAAAGTTTGGGTCAGTTTGGGTCAGTTTGGGTCAGTTTTGGTCAGTTTGGGTCAAAGTTTGGGTCAGTTTGGGTCAAAGTTTGGGTCAGTTTGGGTCAGTTTGGGTCAGTTTGGGTCAAAGTTTGGGTCAGTTTGGGTCAGAGTTTGGGTCAGTTTGGGTAAGTTTGGGTCAGAGTTTGGGTCAGTTTGGGTCAGTTTGGGTCAAAGTTTGGGTCAGTTTGGGTCAGAGTTTGGGTCAGTTTGGGTAAGTTTGGGTCAGCTTGGGTCAGTTTGGGTCAGAGTTTGGGTCAGTTTGGGTCAGTTTGGGTCAAAGTTTGGGTCAGTTTGGGTCAGAGTTTGGGTCAGTTTGGGTCAAAGTTTGGGTCAGTTTGGGTCAGTTTGGGTCAGTTTTGGTCAGTTTGGGTCAAAGTTTGGGTCAGTTTGGGTCAAAGTTTGGGTCAGTTTGGGTCAGTTTGGGTCAGTTTGGGTCAAAGTTTGGGTCAGTTTGGGTCAGAGTTTGGGTCAGTTTGGGTAAGTTTGGGTCAGCTTGGGTCAGTTTGGGTCAGAGTTTGGGTCAGTTTGGGTCAGAGTTTGGGTCAGTTTGGGTCAGAGTTTGGGTCAGAGTTTGGGTCAGTTTGGGTCAGTTTGGTTAAGTTTGGGTCAGTTTGGGTCAGTTTGGGTCAGAGTTTGGGTCAGTTTAGGTCCGAGTTTGGGTCAGTTTGGGTCAGTTTGGGTCAGTTTGGGTCAAAGTTTGGGTCAGTTTGGGTCAGAGTTTGGGTCAGTTTGGGTCAAAGTTTGGGTCAGTTTGGGTCAGTTTGGGTCAGTTTGGGTCAGTTTGGGTCAAAGTTTGGGTCAGTTTGGGTCAAAGTTTGGGTCAGTTTGGGTCAGTTTGGGTCAGTTTGGGTCAGTTTGGGTCAAAGTTTGGGTCAGTTTGGGTCAGAGTTTGGGTCAGTTTGGGTAAGTTTGGGTCAGCTTGGGTCAGTTTGGGTCAGAGTTTGGGTCAGTTTGGGTCAGTTTGGTTCAGAGTTTGGGTCAGTTTGGGTCAGGTTGGGTAAGTTTGGGTCAGTTTGGGTCAGTTTTGGTCAGAGTTTGGGTCAGTTTGGGTGAGTTTGGGTGAGTTTTGGTCAGTTTGGGTGAGTTTGGGTGAGTTTGGGTCAGTGTGGGTCAGTTTGGATCAGAGTTTGGATCAGTTTGGCTCAGTTTGGGTCAGAGTTTGGGTCAGTTTGGGTCAGAGTTTGGATCAGTTTGGGTCAGTTTGGGTCAGAGTTTGGGTCAGTTTGGGTCAGTTTGGGTAAGTTTGGGTCAGTTTGGGTCAGTTTGGGTCAGAGTTTGGGTCAGTTTGGGTAAGTTTGGGTAAGTTTGGGTCAGAGTTTGGGTCAGTTTGGATAAGTTTGGGTCAGTTTGGGTCAGTTTGGGTAAGTGTGGGTAAGTTTGGGTCAGTTTGGGTCAGTTTGGGTCAGTTTTGGTCAGTTTGGGTCAGAGTTTGGGTCAGTTTGGGTCAGAGTTTGGGTCAGTTTGGGTCAGTTTGGGTCAGAGTTTGGGTCAGTTTGGGTAAGTTTGGGTCAGCTTGGGTCAGTTTGGGTCAGTTTAGGTCAGAGTTTGGGTCAGGTTGGGTCAGTTTGGGTCAGTTTGGGTCAGTTTGGGTCAGGTTGGGTAAGTTTGGGTCAGTTTGGGTCAGTTTTGGTCAGAGTTTGGGTCAGTTTGGGTGAGTTTGGGTGAGTTTTGGTCAGAGTTTGGGTCAGTTTGGGTCAGAGTTTGGGTCAGTTTGGGTCAGTTTGGGTCAGTTTGGGTCAGAGTTTGGGTCAGAGTTTGGGTCAGTTTGGGTCAGTTTGGGTCAGAGTTTGGTTCAGAGTTTGGGTCAGTTTGGGTCAGTTTTGGTCAGTTTGGGTCAGAGTTTGGGTAAGTTTGGGTCAGTTTGGGTCAGTTTGGGTCAGAGTTTGGGTCAGTTTGGGTCAGTTTGGGTCAGAGTTTGGTTCAGTTTGGGTCAGTTTGGGTCAGAGTTTGGGTCAGTTTGGGTCAGAGTTTGGGTCAGTTTGGGTAAGTTTGGGTCAGTTTGGGTCAGTTCGGGTCAGAGTTTGGGTCAATTTGAGTCAGAGTTTGGGTCAATTTGAGTGAGTTTGGGTCAGAGTGTGGGTCAGTTTGGGTCAGTTTGGGTCAGTTTGGGTCAGAGTTTGGGTCAGTTTGGTTCAGAGTTTGGTTCAGTTTGGGTCAGTTTGGGTCAGTTTGGGTCAGAGTTTGGGTCAGTTTGGGTCAGTTTGGGTCAGAGTTTGGATCAGTTTGGGTAAGTTTGGGTCAGTTTGTGTCAGTTTGGGTCAGAGTTTGGGTCAATTTGGGTCAGTTTGGGTCAGAGTTTGGGTCAGTTTGGGTCAGTTTGGGTAAATTTGGGTTAGTTTGGGTCAGTTTGGGTAAGTTTGGGTAAGTTTGGGTCAGTTTGGGTCAATTTGGGTCAGTTTGGGTCAGAGTTTGCATCAGTTTGGGTCAGAGTTTGGGTGAGTTTGGGTGAGTTTGGGTGAGTTTAGGTCAGAGTTTGGGTCAGTTTGGGTCAGAGTTTGGGTCAGTTTGGGTAAGTTTGGGTCAGTTTGGGTCAGTTTGGGTCAGTTTGGGTCAGAGTTTGGGTCAGTTTGGGTCAGAGTTTGGGTCAGTTTGGGTAGGTTTGGGTCAGTTTGGGTCAGTTTGGGTCAGAGTTTGGGTTAGTTTGGGTCAGTTTGGGTCATTTTGGGTCAGTTTGGGTCAGTTTGGGTCAGAGTCTGGGTCAGTTTGGGTCAGTTTGGGTCAGAGTTTGGATCAGTTTGGGTCAGTTTGGGTCAGTTTGGGTCAGTTTGGGTCAGAGTTTGGGTCAGTTTGGGTCAGAGTTTGGGTCAGTTTGGGTAGGTTTGGGTCAGTTTGGGTCAGTTTGGGTCAGAGTTTGGGTTAGTTTGGGTTAGTTTGGGTCAGTTTGGGTCAGTTTGGGTCAGTTTGGGTCAGAGTCTGGGTCAGTTTGGGTCAGTTTGGGTCAGAGTTTGGATCAGTTTGGTTCAGTTTGGGTCAGAGTTTGCATCAGTTTGGGTCAGAGTTTGGGTGAGTTTGGGTGAGTTTGGGTGAGTTTAGGTCAGAGTTTGGGTCAGTTTGGGTCAGAGTTTGGGTCAGTTTGGGTCAGAGTTTGGGTCAGTTTGGGTCAGTTTGGGTAAGTTTGGGTCAGTTTGGGTAAGTTTGGGTCAGTTTGGGTCAGAGTTTGGGTCAGTTTGGGTCAGAGTTTGGTTAGTTTGGGTCAGTTTGGGTAAGTTTGGGTCAGTTTGGGTCAGTTTGGGTCAGTTTGGGTCAGAGTTTGGTTAGTTTGGGTCAGTTTGGGTAAGTTTGGGTCAGTTTGGGTAAGTTTGGGTCAGTTTGGGTCAGTTTGGGTCAGTTTGGGTCAGAGTCTGGGTCAGTTTGGGTCAGTTTGGGTCAGAGTGGGTCAGTTTGGATCAGAGTTTGGGTCAGAGTTTGGGTCAGTTTGGGTCAGAGTTTGGATCAGTTTGGGTCAGTTTGGGTAAGTTTGGGTAAGTTTGGGTAAGAGTTTGGGTCAGTTTGGGTCAGTTTGGGTCAGAGTTTGGGTCAGTTTGGGTCAGAGTTTGGGTCAGTTTGGGTCAGTTTGGGTCAGAGTTTGGGTCAGTTTGGGTCAGAGTTTGGGTCAGTTTGGGTCAGTTTGGGTCAGTTTGGTTAAGTTTGGGTCAGTTTGGGTCAGTTTGGGTCAGAGTTTGGGTCAGTTTAGGTCAGAGTTTGGGTCAGTTTGGGTCAGTTTGGGTAAGTTTGGGTCGGTTTGGGTCAGTTTTGGTCAGAGTTTGGGTCAGTTTGGGTCAGTTTGGTCAGAGTTTGGGTCAGTTTGGTTCAGAGTTTGGGTCAGTTTGGGTCAGTTTGGGTCAGTTTGGGTCAGAGTTTGGGTCAGTTTGGGTGAGTTTGGGTGAGTTTTGGTCAGAGTTTGGGTCAGTTTGGGTCAGTTTGGGTCAGTTTGGTTCAGAGTTTGGGTCAGTTTGGGTCAGTTTGGGTCAGTTTGGGTCAGAGTTTGGGTCAGTTTGGGTCAGTTTGGGTCAGTTTGGGTCAGTTTGGGTCAGAGTTTGGTTCAGAGTTTGGGTCAGTTTGGGTCAGTTTTGGTCAGTTTGGGTCAGAGTTTGGTTCAGAGTTTGGGTCAGTTTGGGTCAGTTTGGGTCAGTTTGGGTCAGAGTTTGGGTCAGGTTGGGGAAGTTTGGGTCAGTTTGGGTCAGTTTGGGTCAGAGTTTGGGTCAGTTTGGGTCAGTTTGGGTCAGAGTTTGGGTCAGTTTGGGTCAGTTTGGGTAAGTTTGGGTCAGTTTGGGTCAGAGTTTGGGTCAGTTTGGGTCAGTTTGGATCAGAGTTTGGGTCAGAGTTTGGGTCAGTTTGGGTCAGTTTGGGTCAGAGTTTGGTTCAGAGTTTGGGTCAGAGTTTGGGTCAGTTTGGGTCAGAGTTTGGGTCAGTTTGGGTAAGTTTGGGTCAGTTTGGGTCAGTTCGGGTCAGAGTTTGGGTCAATTTGAGTCAGTTTGGGTCAGAGTTTGGGTCAGTTCGGGTCAGTTTGGGTCAGTTCGGGTCAGAGTTTGGGTCAATTTGAGTCAGTTTGGGTCAGAGTTCGGGTCAGAGTCTGGGTCAGTTTGGGTCAGTTTGTGTAAGTGTGGGTTAGTTTGGGTCAGTTTGGGTCAGAGTTTGGGTCAGAGTTTGGGTCAGTTTGGGTCAGTTTGGGTCAGAGTTTGGGTCAGTTTGGGTCAGAGTTTGGGTCAGTTTGGGTAAGTTTGTGTCAGTTTGGGTCAGAGTTTGGGTCAGTTTGGGTCAGTTTGGGTCAGAGTTTGGGTCAGTTTGGGTCAGTTTGGGTAAATTTGGGTTAGTTTGGGTCAGTTTGGGTAAGTTTGGGTAAGTTTGGGTCAGTTTGGGTCAATTTGGGTCAGTTTGGGTCAGTTTGGGTCAGAGTTTGCATCAGTTTGGGTCAGAGTTTGGGTGAGTTTGGGTGAGTTTGGGTGAGTTTGGGTCAGTTTGGGTCAGTTTGGGTCAGTTTGGGTCAGTTTGGGTCAGAGTTTGGGTCAGTTTGGGTCAGAGTTTGGGTCAGTTTGGGTAGGTTTGGGTCAGTTTGGGTCAGAGTTTGGGTTAGTTTGGGTCAGTTTGGGTAAGTTTGGTTCAGTTTGGGTCATTTTGGGTCAGTTTGGGTCAGAGTCTGGGTCAGTTTGGGTCAGTTTGGGTCAGAGTTTGCATCAGTTTGGGTCAGAGTTTGGGTGAGTTTGGGTGAGTTTGGGTGAGTTTAGGTCAGAGTTTGGGTCAGTTTGGGTAAGTTTGGGTCAGTTTGGGTCAGTTTGGGTCAGTTTGGGTCAGTTTGGGTAAGTTTGGGTCAGAGTTTGGGTCAGTTTGGGTCAAAGTTTGGGTCAGTTTGGGTCAGTTTGGGTCAGTTTGGGTCAGCGTTTGGATCCTCAGAACCTGATCATCACATGCTGACAGACAGTCACCTGTTTAACATGCTGAATGTTGAACATGTTGAACATATTTTCTGCACCCAGGTGTGTGAGAAGCAGAAGCTGCTGAGCGAGCGGAACCAGCTGCAGGTCTGCATGTCGGAGCTGTGGCAGAACCTCTCCTTCCTGTCCCAGCAGGTGTGCCAGGAGGTGCAGGGCAGCCAGAGTCCCTCCATCACCGCCAGCATCGACCTCACCTCCACCCCGTCGCCCCGCTCCGACCCGGGCTCCATCCGGCTCGGATCACCGGACCCCTGTCGGCCGGGGTTCCAGATGTCGGGTCCGGGTCAGGAGAACCCGGAGAGCCCACTGGTGCTGGGGGCCACTGTGACGGTAGATTTCTGTCAGGAGATGACTCAGAAGTGCACGACGGAGGAGCAGCGGAACCAGAACCACTTGTAGATCTGGACCTGCTCAGACTGACAGACCTGGGGGGGGGGGTTCTGTTCTGTTTCGATGTTTCATCAGCAATATTGTGGGACAGGTGTTTCAGGGTGGGTGTGAACCAACGTTCTTCCTCCTGGAGCTGCAACTCAGGAACTTCATAGCTAACTCACGTGTGCACGTCGGTAGGGATGGGAATCGAGAACCGGTTCTTGTTGAGAACCGGTTCCCAGTGTTTAAATTCCTTGGAATCGTTTGGCAAACGATTTTGCAAACGATTCCCTTATCGATTCCAGTGGGCGCGAATGACGTCACCACGCAACGTTGCGTAGTGAGTCCAGTGCAGCCAGCAGTCAACAGTAAACATGGCGCCCAAGCGGTACAAACGCTCGAAAGTTTGGTTACACATCCCTAAAATAGACGACAACAGGGCAACTTGCAAAGTGAATATTTCACCAAGGGGAGGAAATACTACCAACATGCAATAACTATGAATGAATGTCGCGTTTTCGATCTGCTCCGGACTACCGTTGGTGAATCTGAACCCAGCAGCAACGTTAGCAACGTTAGCATGTCCTCGGCTAACACTGCAGGTAACTAACTAACTAACAAACACTGCCTATCATGTTAGCGCCATTTGCCTCATTGTAAAACCTGCTGTTAGTAACGGTTAAGGGCCGCGTATACTCTCGCAGCAGTGTGTCGCAGTGAGCTTGTCGCAGACACGACGCAGTTATTTTTGATTTATGCCCACTTTTGAAGCGCTGTCTGCGCTATGTTAATCCCACGCCACAACGCAAGAGGGACAATCACGAACAAGCTAGGATTGTGGGTGTGGTGGGAGGCGTGTTTCTCTTCCGGTTACGGAGTTCATTCAACAACAATGGCGACTGGACGAATGCGCACTTTGATTGACATGCAGCTGATCGATCTAGAAATAGAATAAATATTGCTACTACTGGAGCTGGCAGAGAGGCGAAAGAATCGTCACGCTTAGCACGGTTAGCGTCACCATTAGCCGGTTAGCAAACCGGAAATACGCATAGTGTAGAGCGGATGTAGAGTTGACCAATCAGAGGCCTCCTTTCTCTCCTCCCTGCGGCGATGTCTGCGGCACTGTCTGCGGTGAGTTACAATTTTGGGGAGGTGCACCAGACTGTCTGCGTAAGGGGCGGGGGCATGTCTGCGTTAACTGCGACACACACGCAGATGACCTGGTTTCCGACCATAAATCAGCCTTTAAGGTTAAATGAATGCCTTCTCAGGCATTACATTTAGATGAAATCATGAGAGACAGAGCCTGACTGGCTCAGAGCCAGAGGCTGGTGGTACTACCCCCAGTTCACCTCTACCTCCAGCTTCTCCTTTCACCAGAGCAGGAAGAGTTAAATTACCCAGGCCAGGATAGACCAATGTGGACCTCACCGTTGTTGGGTTTGTGAGGTCATGACTCGTGTTACTTCTAAACTAAACAAAGTTGATGCTGATCGACCAGTTTGTTGTCCTTTTTCTCCAAATGAGAATCGATAAGGGAACCGACAAAGAACCGAATCGTTAAGCAGAATCGAAAATGGAATTGGAATCGAAAAAATCTTATCAATTCCCATCCCTAGCAGTCGGTGCTTTTGTCTCGTCCAGCATCTGGCGCTGTGGACCCGGCCTCTGAGGGAGTCCTTCCTTTGAAGGCTCCGTAAACCCAGAGCTTCACGGTCGGTTCTGTAGAATCTTTTTCCGGCTGACATAGTTTACATTTTCCTGAAGTTTACAGTTTTTTTTTTTTTGTAACGCCACGGTTCAGTAAGTTCTGTCAACAGTTTGGGAAATTCTGTCTGACATAAAAGGGTGGGAAGGTGAAGAGGAACTGGACCCAACTTCATCTCCTGCCTGACCCGGTTCTGTTGGTTCTGTCTTTCACTTGTTTCATTAAACACTGCTGGGTCAGGAGTTTGGAAACGGACTCTCAGTACATCTACCTCATGTTAGACGGATCGCTGACAGATGTGCACATCTGCACAAATAGCAGGAGGGAGTCCTCTGGTAGTTCCAAGAACTACAGAAAGGGTTCTGCAAACATCAGCTGAGATGAGAGACTGATAGAACGTCGGTTCTGTGTGTTCGGTAAGATTAAACAGCTGACCTCTGTCCAGGTGTTGGAACCAACATCTGTACAACAAACTCATCAGAACTAGAACTAGAACCTTGTGTTTGTGCTGATGAACAGATTTCAGTAGGAAGTTTGGTTCCTGTGTTCCAACAAAAAGGATATTTTCCTGTCGTTCATTCAGCGAGGGTCTGTTTTAACACAACCGTGTTGTTAACCGGGTTAATATCCGATCATAACCTGGTTAATATCTAATCATAACCTGCTTAATATCTGACCATAAACCGGTTAATATCTGACCCTAACCTGGTTAAATATCGGCCCTGGTTAATATCTGAACATAAACCGGTTAATATTTTACCATAACCTGGTTAAAATTCAATTCAATTCAATTCAATTCATTTTTATTTATATAGCGCCAAATACAACAAATGTCATCTCAAGGCACTTAGATAATAAAGTCCAATTCAAGCCAATTGGAATTCAATTCATTGTAATCATAATTATTCATAAAATAATCCAATTCGTTCATATAGAGCCAATTCAGAAACAATTTTCTAGCTAAGGAAACCAACAGATTGCACTGAAAACTTTTTCTTTTTCGGTCCAATCTCCCGTCCTGAGCGTGCCTGAGGCGACTGTGGAGAGAAATATAATATCTGACCATAACCTGGTTAATATCTGACCATAACCTGGTTAATATCTGACCCTAACCTGGTGAATATCTGACCATAACCTGGTTAATATCTGACCCTAACCTGGTGAATATCTGACCCTTGTGGGTTCTGGTCCCAGGTTTGGGTTCGGGTGGGTTCTGGTCCCAGGTTAGGGTCAGGGTGGGTTCTGGTCCCAGGTTAGGGTTCGGGTGGGTTCTGGTCCTGGGTTAGGGTTAGGGTTCGGGTGGGTTCTGGTCCCGGGTTAGGGTCTGGGTGGGTTCTGGTCCCGGGTTAGGGTTCGGGTGGGTTCTGGTCCCAGGTTAGGGTTCGGGTGGGTTCTGGTCCCGGGTTAGGGTCTGGGTGGGTTCTGGTCCCAGGTTAGGGTTCGGGTGGGTTCTGGTCCCAGGTTTGGGTTCGGGTGGGTTCTGGTCCCAGGTTAGGGTCTGGGTGGGTTCTGGTCCCGGGTTAGGGTCTGGGTAGGTTCTGGTCTCGGGTTAGGGTTCGGGTGGGTTCTGGTCCCAGGTTAGGGTTCGGGTGGGTTCTGGTCCCGGGTTAGGGTCTGGGTGGGTTCTGGTCCTGGGTTAGGGTTCGGGTGGGTTTTGGTCCCGGTTAGGGTTCTTGTGGGTTCTGGTCCCGGTTAGGGTTCGGGTGGGTTCTGGTTCCGGTTAGGGTTCGGGTGGGTTCTGGTCCCGGGTTAGGGTTCGGGTGGGTTCTGGTCCCAGGTTAGGGTTCGGGTGGGTTCCGGTCCCGGGTTAGGGTTCGGGTGGGTTCTGGTCCCGGGTTAAGGTTCGGGTGGGTTCTGGTCCCAGGTTAGGGTTCGGGTGGGTTCTGGTCCCGGATTAGAGTTTGGATGGGTTCTGGTCCCAGGTTAGAGTTCGGATCGGTTCTGGTCCCAGGTTAGGGTTCGGGTGGGTTCTGGTCCCAGGTTAGAGTTCGGATGGGTTCTGGTCCCAGGTTAGGGTGGGTTCTGGTCCCAGGTTAGGGTTCGGGTGGGTTCTGGTCCCGGGTTAGGGTTCGGGTGGGTTCTGGTCCCGGGTAAGGGTTCGGGTGGGTTCTGGTCCCAGGTTAGGGTTTGGGTGGGTTTTGGTCCCAGGGTTCGGGTGGGTTCTGGTCCCGGGTTAGGGTTCGGGTTGGTTCTGGTCCCGGGTTAGGGTCTGGGTGGGTTCTGGTCCCGGGTTAGGGTCTGGGTGGTTTCTGGTCCTGGGTTAGGGTTCGGGTGGGTTCTGGTCCCAGTTAGGGTTCTTGTGGGTTCTGGTCCCGGTTAGGGTTCGGGTGGGTTCTGGTCCCGGTTAGGGTTCGGGTGGGTTCTGGTCCCGGGTTAGGGTTCGGGTGGGTTCTGGTCCCGGGTTAGGGTTCGGGTGGGTTCTGGTCCCGGGTTAGGGTTCGGGTGGGTTCTGGTCCCAGGTTAGGGTTCGGGTGGGTTCTGGTCCCGGATTAGAGTTTGGATGGGTTCTGGTCCCAGGTTAGAGTTCGGATCGGTTCTGGTCCCAGGTTAGGGTTCGGGTGGGTTCTGGTCCCAGGTTAGAGTTCGGATGGGTTCTGGTCCCAGGTTAGGGTGGGTTCTGGTCCCAGGTTAGGGTTCGGGTGGGTTCTGGTCCAGGGTTAGGGTTCGGGTGGGTTCTGGTCCCGGGTTAGGGTTCTGGTGGGTTCTGGTCCCGGATTAGGGTGGGTTCTGGTCCCAGGTTCGGGTTCGGGTGGGTTCTGGTCCCAGGTTAGGGTTCGGGTGGGTTCTGGTCCCAGGTTAGAGTTCAGATGGGTTCTGGTCCCGGGTTAGAGTTCGGATCGGTTCTGGTCCCAGGTTAGGGTTCGGGTGGGTTGTGGTACCAGGTTAGAGTTCGGATGGGTTCTGGTCCCAGGTTAGGGTTTGGGTGGGTTCTGGTCCAGGGTTAGGGTTCGGGTGGGTTCTGGTCCCAGGTTAGGGTTTGGGTGGGTTCTGGTCCCGGGTTAGGGTTCGGGTGGGTTCTGGTCCAGGGTTAGGGTTAGGGTTCGGATGGGTTCTGGTCCAGGGTTAGGGTTCGGGTGGGTTTTGGTCCCAGGTTAGGGTTCGGGTGGGTTCTGGTCCTGGGTTAGGGTTAGGGTTCGGATGGGTTCTGGTCCAGGGTTAGGGTTTGGGTGGGTTCTGGTCCCGGGTTAGGGTTCGGGTGGGTTCTGGTCCCAGGTTAGAGTTCGGATGGGTTCTGGTCCCAGGTTAGGGTTTGGGTGGGTTCTGGTCCCAGGTTAGGGTTCGGGTGGGTTCTGGTCCCAGTTTAGGGTTTGGGTGGGTTCTGGTCTCAGGTTAGGGTTAGGGTGGGTTCTGGTCCCAGGTTAGAGTTCGGGTGGGTTCTGGTCCCAGGTTAGGGTTCGGGTGGGTTCTTGTCCCGGGTTAGGGTTCGGGTGGGTTCTGGTCCCGGGTTAGGGTTCGGGTGGGTTCTGGTCCCAGGTTAGGGTTCGGGTGGGTTCTGGTCCAAGGTTAGAGTTCGGGTGGGTTCTGGTCCCAGGTTAGGGTTCGGGTGGGTTCTGGTCCCAGGTTAGAGTTCGGATGGGTTCTGGTCCCAGGTTAGAGTTCGGGTGGGTTCTGGTCCCGGGTTAGGGTTCGGGTGGGTTCTGGTCCCGGGTTAGGGTTCGGGTGGGTTCTGGTCCCGGGTTAGGGTTCGGGTAGGTTCTGGTCCCAGGTTAGGGTTCGAGTGGGTTCTGGTCCCAGGTTAGGGTTCGAGTGGGTTCTGGTCCCAGGTTAGAGTTCGGATGGGTTCTGGTCCCAGGTTAGGGTTCGGATGGGTTCTGGTCCAAGGTTAGAGTTCGGGTGGGTTCTGGTCCCAGGTTAGGGTTCGGATGGGTTCTGGTCCCAGGTTAGGGTTCGGGTGGGTTCTGGTCCCAGGTTAGGGTTCGGGTGGGTTCTGGTCCCAGGTTAGGGTTCGGGTGGGTTCTGGTCCTGGGTTAGGGTTAGGGTTCGGGTGGGTTCTGGTCCCGGGTTAGGGTTCGGGTGGGTTCTGGTCCCAGGTTAGGGTTCGGGTGGGTGCTGGTGGGTTCTGGTCCCAGGTTAGTGTTCGAGTGGGTGCTGGTGGGTTCTTGTCCCGGGTTAGGGTTAGGGTTCGGGTGGGTTCTGGTCCTGGGTTAGGGTTAGGGTTCGGGTGGGTTCTGGTCCCGGGTTAGGGTTCGGGTGGGTTCTGGTCCCAGGTTAGGGTTCGGGTGGGTTCTGGTCCCAGGTTAGGGTTCGGGTGGGTGCTGGTGGGTTCTGGTCCCAGGTTAGGGTTCGAGTGGGTGCTGGTGGGTTCTTGTCCCGGGTTAGGGTTCGGGTGGGTGCTGGTGGGTTTTGGTCCCGGGTTAGGGTTCGGGTGGGTTCTGGTCCCGGGTTAGGGTTTGGGTGGGTTCTGGTCCCAGGTTAGGGTTCGGGTGGGTTCTGGTCCCGGGTTAGGTTTCGGGTGGGTTCTGGTCCCGGGTTAGGGTTCGGGTGGGTTCTGGTCCCGGGTAAGGGTTCGGGTGGGTTCTGGTCCCAGGTTAGGGTTCGGGTGGGTTTTGGTCCCAGGGTTCGGGTGGGTTCTGGTCCCGGGTTAGGGTTCGGGTGGGTTCTGGTCCCAGGTTAGGGTTCGAGTGGGTTCTGGTCCCAGGTTAGGGTTCGAGTGGGTTCTGGTCCCAGGTTAGAGTTCGGATGGGTTCTGGTCCCAGGTTAGGGTTCGGGTGGGTTCTGGTCCCAGGTTAGGGTTCGGATGGGTTCTGGTCCCAGGTTAGAGTTCGGATGGGTTCTGGTCCCAGGTTAGGGTTCGGGTGGGTTCTGGTCCCAGGTTAGGGTTCGGATGGGTTCTGGTCCCAGGTTAGGGTTCGGGTGGGTTCTGGTCCCAGGTTAGGGTTCGGGTGGGTTCTGGTCCCAGGTTAGGGTTCGGGTGGGTTCTGGTCCCAGGTTAGGGTTCGGATGGGTTCTGGTCCCAGGTTAGGGTTCGGGTGGGTTCTGGTCCCAGGTTAGTGTTCGAGTGGGTGCTGGTGGGTTCTTGTCCCGGGTTAGGGTTAGGGTTCGGGTGGGTTCTGGTCCTGGGTTAGGGTTAGGGTTCGGGTGGGTTCTGGTCCCGGGTTAGGGTTCGGGTGGGTTCTGGTCCCAGGTTAGGGTTCGGGTGGGTTCTGGTCCCAGGTTAGGGTTCGGGTGGGTGCTGGTGGGTTCTGGTCCCAGGTTAGGGTTCGAGTGGGTGCTGGTGGGTTCTTGTCCCGGGTTAGGGTTCGGGTGGGTTCTGGTGGGTTTTGGTCCCGGGTTAGGGTTCGGGTGGGTTCTGGTCCCGGGTTAGGGTTTGGGTGGGTTCTGGTCCCAGGTTAGGGTTCGGGTGGGTTCTGGTCCCGGGTTAGGTTTCGGGTGGGTTCTGGTCCCGGGTTAGGGTTCGGGTGGGTTCTGGTCCCGGGTAAGGGTTCGGGTGGGTTCTGGTCCCAGGTTAGGGTTCGGGTGGGTTTTGGTCCCAGGGTTCGGGTGGGTTCTGGTCCCGGGTTAGGGTTCGGGTGGGTTCTGGTCCCAGGTTAGGGTTCGGGTGGGTTCTGGTCCCGGGTTAGGGTTCGGGTGGGTTCTGGTCCCAGGTTTGAGTTCGGGTGGGTTCTGGTCCCAGGTTAGGGTTCGGGTGGGTTCTGGTCCCGGGTTAGGGTTCGGGTGGGTTCTGATCCCAGGTTAGGGTTCGGGTGGGTTCTGGTCCCGGGTTAGGGTTCGGGTGGTTTCTGGTCCCAGGTTAGGGTTCGGGTGGGTTCTGGTCCCAGTTTAGGGTTTGGGTGGGTTCTGGTCCCAGGTTAGGGTTCGGGTGGGTGCTGGTGGGTTCTGGTCCCAGGTTAGGGTTCGAGTGGGTGCTGGTGGATTCTTGTCCCGGGTTAGGGTTTGGGTGGGTGCTGGTGGGTTCTGGTCCCGGGTTAGGGTTTGGGTGGGTTCTGGTCCCGGGTTAGGGTGGGTTCTGGTCCCAGGTTAGGGTTTGGGTGGGTTCTGGTCCCAGGTTAGGTTTTGGGTGGGTTCTGGTCCCAGGTTTGGTTTCGGGTGGGTTCTGGTCCCAGACTGCTGGTTCTGTGGGACCTGAAGTGTTGGTCTGGGTGGGTTCTGGTCCCAGGCTAGGGTCTGGGTTCTGGTCCCAGGTTAGGGTTCGGCTCGGTTCTGGTCCCAGGTTAGGGTTTGGGTGGGTGCTGGTGGGTTCTGGTCTCAGGTTAGGGTTCGGGTGGGTTCTGGTCCCGGGTTAGGGTTCGGGTGGGTTCTGGTCCCAGGTTAGGGTTCGGGTGTGTTCTGGTCCCGGGTTAGGGTGGGTTCTGGTCCCAGGTTAGGGTTCAGGTGGGTTCTGGTCCCAGACTGCTGGTTCTGTGGGACCTGAAGTGTTGGTCTGGGTGGGTTCTGGTCCCAGGTTAGGGTCTGGGTTCTGGTCCCAGGTTAGAGTTCGGCTCGGTTCTGGTCCCAGGTTAGGGTTCGGCTCGGTTCTGGTCCCAGGTTAGGGAAGTGCTGGTCTGGGTCTGGTCTCTTTTCTGAGGTCGATGTCTGCCGACACATCGGTCTGTTTGCTCTGGAGCTGCAGATGAACTCGGCTGCGTTATTGATCCGCTGGACGCCAGATTCACGTGCCGACGGGTCGATGGGGCGTCACGTTGCCCCGGAGAGTGCTGCAGAGTCAGGCTGCAACGTGTCCGCCGCAGGCGGGTCCAGGCCCGCCAGAACCAGCAGCTTACAGAAGCAGAGCTGGGATCAGAATATGTTCAGAACATGATCCGGACTGTAGACCCAGCAGAACCCAGCAGAACCCGGGATGTAGACCCATCTGCCTGCATACCTCCTCTCCAGGACTGGACCGTTGGACAGATGTCCTCTCCAGGACTGGACAGATGTCCTCTCCGGGACCGTTGGCAAATGTTGGACAGACGTGGTACAGATGTTGGACAGATGTTTCTAACTTTTTACAGTGACTTCATGGTATTTGCAGGTTTTTTTTAGCCATTTTTTTACATCTTTGTGTGACTGCAGGATGATTGTTCTGGTTCTGTTTTTTTTATCTGAATGTTTTCTCTGGATTCTGTACATACTGTCACATCTGGTTCTTTGATAAGAAATATGGGTTTGAAGGGAAATAATAAAGCATGAGGACTGCAGTGTGTTGCCGGTGTGATTAAATCTGCTCGGAGCTCTGAGGTTTGTTAGAAGATTTTAATGTGAATATAACAGAGGATCAGGTTTCTGCTCAGGTTTCTGCATATAAACCACTCTACACTGTCTTTGGTTACAGAGGCCAGCAGAGCCTCACAGTCCACCAGGCTGTGCTGCAAACACATTTTAACCACAGGAGGCCTCACCGTGGCCTCATCAGGACCGACTCTGATGCAGCAGATACGCCTTCTGCTGGTGAGCCTGCTGTTGGTGAGCCTTCTGCTGGTGAGCCTGCAGCTGGTGAGCCTGCAGCTGGTGAGCCTGCTGTGGCTGAGCCTTCTGCTGGTGAGCTTGCTGTTGGTGAGCCTTCTGCTGGTGATCCTGCAGCTGGTGAGCCTGCTGTGGCTGAGCCTTCTGCTGGTGAGCCTTCTGCTGGTGAGCCTGCTGTTGGTGAGCCTGCTGTTGGTGAGCCTGCTGTGGCTGAGCCTTCTGCTGGTGAGCCTGCTGTTGGTGAGCCTTCTGCTGGTGAGCCTGCTGTTGGTGAGCCTGCTGCTGGTGAGCCTGCAGCTCGCCTCCTCACTTCTTCATGATGGAGGAGATGTCCAGAAACATGCTCTGAAACACACAAACACACAGTTTACAGCCTCCTCCACACTTCCTGCAGACTCCTGATTTATGAGATGTTACACATTCAGGAACCAGCAGGGGTCACTAACAACACTGAGACTAGAATTGAGACAAATATACTTGGTAAGACTTTGATTTTTTTCCAGTGAACAGTCTGAAATCCTTCAAATGGATGTTAACCCCTTAACGCCTATTGTTGCATATATGCTACGAACCGTTTCACTCAATCAACCAGCTGAGATAGCATCTTGTTTCTAGTGGGACCGCAAAGTGAATAAAAGGGTGAATAAAAAAACGTTGTTTTTTCACTGTTATATTACTGTGTTGTTGTTGTTATCTTATTATTGACCATTATGCCTGGTGTTGAAAATAAGCAACATACCAAAATTTCTATTTATTTTTTGTGCAAAAGTGAAATTAATAATCTCAGCATTATTTACCATCTACTTAAAGGCTAAAACACACACACAACATTTTTTTTATATACAGCTATATAAATTCAGGCGTTAAGGGGTTAAGATAAAAATAAGCTGTTTTGTATTAAAATGACAAAACAGAAACTTATTATTCTCAGATTATCCTCATATTCCCATCTGAGGACCTCCAGGTTCTACTTCCTATCAGAGCTGCGGATGAACAGATGCTGATGGCTGCTCTTCATCCACATCTACAGGAAACATTTCTGTCTTTTTAAAGGACGATGCCTCCTCTCGTTGGTCCGTTTTAGGCTCAGACCTCAGACTGACTGCACTGGAAAAAATGCCCCTCCAAAAATAAGTAAGAAAAACAACAAATAAAAGACTTTTTTTGCTTGAAATAAGCAAAAAAATCTGCCAAAGGAACTAGTGAAAATCGGCTTGTCAAGATTTCTTGAAATAAATGTGATATTTGGGACTTTTGAGATAAAAGTGATCTTGAAATTAGCTTACAAACCTCTTCAAATGTAAAAAAAAAAGCTTGTTTCATATTAAATCCGACTCAAAACAATTTGTTTTCAAGACTTTTTCATTTAACAAGATATTCCAGATGTATTGTCTTCAAACAAGTCCCTATATCTGGCTGAAATGGTACTTGTTAGGCAGTTGTGTCTCATATCAAGTGTAATGAGATACTCAATGAGACGAATATACTTTGTAAGATTTAGATTTTTTCCAGTGTGTGACTGGTTTACATGTTTCTGTAAATGATGCACTGGAAAAAATCAAAGTCTTACCAAGTATATTTGTCTCATTTCTAGTCAAAATATCTCATTTCAAGATCACTTTTAACTCAAAAGTCCTAAATATCACATCTTATTTCAAGAAATCTTGACAAGACGATTTTCACTAGTTCCATTGGCAGATTTTTTTGCTTATTTCAAGCAAAAACGTCTTTTATTTGTTGTTTTTCTTACTTATTTTTGGAGGGGCATTTTTTCCAGTGCGGGGGGAGGATGGACTCTGGGGGTCGTGACATGCTGGGATCTGTACTTGCCATCGACATTCTCCGCCCCCCGGCGGGCGGCATCATGGGCATGTCTCCCTGCAGCGAGCCCAGCTCGTCCGACTCCTCGGAGGAGTGCAGGGACGCGCTGGTGGAGCCGCTCATGGACGACAGGCTGTCGGACGGCGGCCGGGTCATGAAGCTGGTCTTCCTGGGGTTGGGGAGGAGCAGCTCGCTGCCCGTCGACTCCCGTCTCTCGTCCTCCTCGAGCTGCCTCAGGGGTCCGGGCCTTAGGCTGACCCCAGACAGCAGGGGCTCCAGGTGGCTGGGGGGAAGATCCTGCCCCCCGTGGAGGTCCGCCTGGCTGGGGGCCTCAACGGTAACAGAGGTCCAGGCCGGATGGTGGTCCATCATCGCAGTTTGGACCTCTGGACCCACGGTGGTTTGGGGGTACTGGCTCCCACAGCTCATTCTTGTTTGGGGGTCGGTGTAGGCGGACGGCCCCCAGCTGTCGAGTCCCTCCTGCACGACTCTGGGCCCACAGCTGTACAGAGGGGGCTTCATGTCGGCCTCCGGGATCACCCTGAAGGTCTGCGTCAGAGGCCCGTTGTGAGGGGACAGTTGGCTCAGGACACACAGCTGCTGCAGGGACTTCTTCTTGTACCTGTAGGCCGCGCCGTCCTCCTCCGTGTACCGCTCTCCGTACAGAGTCTGTTTGATCTTACGGACTCCCAGGTGGGATATTTCCAGAATGTTCAGGAGCAGCGACACTCCGGCGATGACGATCATGAACACCATGAAGATGGTCTTCTCCGTGGGCCTGGAGATGTAGCAGTCCACGCTGTTGGGGCAGGGCAGCCGCTCGCACTTGTAGAGCGGCTCCAGTTGGACGCCGTAGAGGACGTACTGGCCCAGGATGAAGCCCACCTCCACCACGGAGCGAGTCAGGATATGGATGATGTATGTTCTCAGCAGGGAGCCTCTCAGAGGAGCCTTCTTCACCTTCCTCGGCTCCTCCACTCTCCTCAGCTCCTTCTCAATGCGTTTGTGCTCATCGAGCAGCAGGTCCATCTCGTCCAGCTCCTCCTTCAGCTGGGCCCGGCGCCGGTGCCGCTCCTTCTCCAGCGCCCGGATGCAGTACAGAGCGTGGCCCATGTAGACCAGCGAGGGCGCCGACACGAAGATGACCTGCAGCACCCAGAAGCGGACCAGGGAGATGGGGAAGGCCCGGTCGTAGCAGACGGCCTTGCAGCCCGGCTGGTCCGTGTTGCAGACAAACTCCGACTGCTCGTCGTCCCACACGTCCTCGGCGGCCGCGCCCAGGATCAGCATGCGGAAGATGAAGAGGATGGTGAGCCAGATCTTCCCCACGATGGTGGAGTGAATGTGGACCTCCTCTAGGATGCTGCCCAGCAGGTTCCAGTCCCCCATGGTCAGCTTCTCACCCGCCTCACTGCCTCATACTCAGACTGAGGAGACACAGACACGGCTCATTAGACACCTCAGGATCTCATTCAGGTTCATTTTCAGGAAAACTGCAGTCTACAAAATAATATTGACCTCAAACAAGCCGGCAGTCACCAACAAACCAGAGATGGGAACAAGTCACACATGTGCAAGTCTCAAGTAAGTCTTAAGTCTTAGCTTTCAAGTCTCAAGTAAGTCCCAAGTAATTTTTTTCTTGGTCAAGTCAAGTCAAGTCAAGTCAAGTCAAGTCAGGTCAAGTCAAGTCAAGTCAAGTCAAGTCAAGTCAAGTCAAGTCAGGTCAGGTCAGGTCAGGTCAGGTCAGGTCAAGTCAAGTCAAGTCAAGTCAAGTCAAGTCAAGTCACCTTATTATTGCAATTTTACCTGCAGAATCTGATCTTAATAAAGTGAAAACACAAAGATATAAGTAACTGTCAGTAAACATCATTGGCCAATGTGTCCAACCTGTCCACCCCGTATCATATCAAGCTAACGTTAGCTAACTACCAACTAGGCTAACAGGATAATATTAGCTAATTTGACGAGCACTTACTGGTCAGAATGGATCTTCAAATGACGAACAAAGTTCGAAGTTATGCTCGATGCTTAACACCAGAGGTGGGAGAAAGTCCCTATGTTGCAAGTCCAAGTAGAGTCTCAAGTCTTTGCTCTCAAGTCTCAAGTAGAGTCTCAAGTCTTTGCTCTCAAGTCTTTGCTCTCAAGTCCAAGTCAAGTCCAAGTCCTATGATTTTTGTTTCGAGTCCCAACCAAGTCCCATGATTTTTGTTTCGAGTCGCAACCAAGTCCTAAGATTTTTGTTTCGAGTCCCAACCAAGTCCTAACAAATTGATTATAATTAATGATACGGATCATGACCACGCCTCAATTAAGTTGTTTATATTTTATTGTTAATGTTCTGCCACTTATTCATTTGTTTATTTTTATTAATATTGTGTTTAGATGCTTCGTCAATATAAGCACTGCCTTCTTGTGCTAAAGCTATTTGAAATTGAAAAAATTGGGCGATATCATTTTTTGTGTGTATTGGCATTAATTATCTAGCCAAGACTGATAACAGGAGTGCATTTGTAAATCAATAGACAATAGACTTTGGGAGGTATTTCTCCTTTTATTTCTACACAAACTTGCTGAAACTTGCAAATAAAAAATCATTAAAAAAAACACCATTCAAAACCAGCTGCACCCAGATGTGACCATGTTGAACCACTGGTCTGTAGTGACGTGACGTAGTGACGTGACGTGGCGGGCGGCGTTCAGGTGTCACTGACAGCTGGGATTTCTGGCTGGTTGCTACAGTATTGATTCGACACTTTTAAAAAATATTTTAATATTTGTGCTTGCTGCATGTGACTTGACTCGAGTCCAGAGGGTTAAGTCCAAGTAGAGTCCAAGTCTTTTTTTGATTTGGTCAAGCAAGTCTCAAGTCATCAAAATCGGGACTCGAGTCCAAGTCAAGTCTCAAGTCTTCGAGTCCAAGTCCCCACCTCCGCTTAACACTCAAGTCATTCAAGTCATCGTGTCTCAAGTCAAGTCAAGTGTCGAGTCCTTAACTTCCAAGTCCGAGTCGAGTCTCAAGTCTTTTATTTTTTGTCAAGTCAAGTCACAAGTCATCAAAACAGCAACTCGAGTTGACTTGAGTCCAAGTCCCAGCGACTCGAGTCCCCATCTCTGCAACAAACCAAAGGAAGCAGGAAGTCAGGGCATCAGACGGCTGGTGAACGAGGTAACAGCTGATCAGTAGAAACAGCTGACTGCAGGTCTGCAGGTCATCATAGACACTCAGAAACATCCAAAGACTCTTTAGACTGAGCGGCCATCCTCTGGAGGGACGAACACCATGGCTGTGTTCGAAACCGCCCACTTCTCCTACTACTCCTACTACTCATACTAACTTTAACTTTTTTTAAGTTCCCGGATGCATACTAGATTCTCTGAAATGTTGGGTATGCATCATGAGGTTACTACTCATACTCAAACTACCCAAGATGCAACGTAACGTGACGTCGCCGATCGTCATTTCCTGTCAAAACGGCAGTTTCAAGCTAGCTACAACAAGGGTAGGTTCACTTCCTGTTTTCAAAACAAAAGCACCAATTGTATGGTAATGGCTTTCCCTATGATAAAAGGCAACGGGTATTTTATTTTGTGAAAATAACCGGAAGTGCGTTGCTCACTGCGGCTAGCTTTAGTAGCGCCGAATTCGTGGAAACAAAATAGTAAATAGCCAGTATTTTGTCAGGTTTTCAACACGTTGGGGATCTAAACGACTACTGTCTCGCCTGAAAATGTTTCAAATGTTGCTAAAGTTTACAGAGTTTAGAGCTTAAGGGAAATCAGCTTCAGGCCGAAGCTGTTTTCGGCTCGAGCAGGAGTGAAATGCATTGTGGGTAAACTGCATACTGTCTGATCAATCGGTAAGTAGTATGTAGTATGTAGTATGTAGTATGTAAGTATGTAGTATGTAGTATGTAAGTATGTAGTATGCAGTATGTAGTATGTAGTATGTAGTATGCAGTATGTAGTATGTAGTATGCAGTATGTAGTATGTAGTATGGAAGTATGTAGTATGGAAGTATGTAGTATGTAGTATGTAGTAGGCGGTTTCGAATCTTCTAGAAACCTTCCTTCATTTGCTGTGTTGATGGTAGGTTAGGGTTCGAGGTCCTAACCCCAAACCACCTGATTTCTGAATAAAACGTTATCCAAAAGGAGGATGAAGAAATCTCAGAGGAAGAAACTTCGTGGTCACATGTGGAATCATCTTCAATAAAAAGACGACATCGCAACAGCACCAACGGGAAGCAAACATAGAACTGTGTTTAAACAGTTTTAAACAACCCTAACCCTAACCCTTTAGACAATTTTAAACAACCCTAACCCTTTAAACAGTTTTAAACAACCCTAACCCTAATCCTTTAAACAGTTTTAAACAACCCTAACCCTAACCCTTTAAACAGTTTTAAACAACCCTAACCCTTTAAACAGTTTTAAACAGTTTTAAACAACCCTAACCCTAACCCTTTAAACAGTTTTAAACAACCCTAACCCTTTAAACAGTTTTAAACAGTTTTAAACAACCCTAACCCTAAACAACCCTAACTTCAAACAGTTTTAAACAACCCTAACCATAACCCTTTAAACAGTTTTAAACAACCCTAACCCTTTAAACAGTTTTAAACAGTTTTAAACAACCCTAACCCTAAACAACCCTAACTTTAAACAGTTTTAAACAACCCTAACCATAACCCTTTAAACAGTTTTAAACAACCCTAACCCTTTAAACAGTTTTAAACAGTTTTAAACAACCCTAACCCTAAACAACCCTAACTTCAAACAGTTTTAAACAACCCTAACCATAACCCTTTAAACAGTTTTAAACAACCCTAACCCTTTAAACAGTTTTAAACAGTTTTAAACAACCCTAACCCTAAACAACCCTAACTTTAAACAGTTTTAAACAACCCTAACCCTAACCCTTTAGACAGTTTTAAACAACCCTAACCCTAAAAAAACCCTAACTTTAAACAGTTTTAAACAACCCTAACCCTAAACAACCCTAACTTTAAACAGTTTTAAACAACCCTAACCATAACTCTTGAAACAGTTTTAAACAACCCTAACCCTAAACAACCCTAACTTTAAACAGTTTTAAACAACCCTAACCCTAAACAACCCTAACTTTAAACAGTTTTAAACAACCCTAACCCTAAACAACCCTAATCCTTTAGACAGTTTTAAACAACCCTAACCCTAACCCTTTAGACAGTTTTAAACAACCCTAACCAAACCCTAACCCTTTAAACAGTTTTAAACAACCCTAACCCTAAACAACCCTAACCCTTTAGACGGTTTTAAACAACCCTAACCCAAACCCTTTAAACAGTTTTAAACAACCCTAACTCTAACCCTTTAAACAGTTTTAAACAACCCTAACCCTAAACAACCCAAACCCTAACCCTTTAGACAGTTTTAAACAACCCTAACTCTAACCCTTTAAACAGTTTTAAACAACCCTAACCCTAAACAACCCAAACCCTAACACTTTAGACAGTTTTAAACAACCCTAACTCTAACCCTTTAAACAGTTTTAAACAACCCTAACCCTAAACAACCCAAACCCTAACACTTTAGACAGTTTTAAACAACCCTAACTCTAACCCTTTAGACAGTTTTAAACAACCCTAACTCTAACCCTTTAAACAGTTTTAAACAACCCTAACCCTAAACAACCCAAACCCTAACACTTTAGACAGTTTTAAACAACCCTAACTCTAACCCTTTAAACAGTTTTAAACAACCCTAACCCTAAACAACCCAAACCCTAACACTTTAGACAGTTTTAAACAACCCTAACTCTAACCCTTTAGACAGTTTTAAACAACCCTAACTCTAACCCTAACCCTTTAAACAATTTTAAACACAGAAATAAGTTCCTTAGACAAACACTGGACCAAACGTCTGTTTTTAAAGCTCAGTTTGGTGAAACCTTCTGTAATGCCAGACTGTTGTGATGCTGCTGCTGTGCTTTGACCCTGAGGGCCACTGAAGTGTTTGGGAACAGGAGGCCGTCGGATGAGGGATTTTATGGTGCGACAGAAGCATTCGGAGCAGATTCACATCAAACACTGATGTTGGATCATCATTCAAAGCAGCAACACGCCAACAGAACTTACATATCACAGGTCCGGCTTCCCTCCGCTGCCCTCCATCGTGGTTGTGGTTCCTGGGCCGTCCGGGCGGCTCTACCCCATCGAGGTGTCGGGACGTCCTTGTTTTGGCTGATTTCAGGCGGCCGTCCACGTCCCTGTGCTGTGTGCCTGTCGGTCTGTGCGATGGGAGTAATCTGCCGTGCTACATGCAGGGTTCACAGGATGTGAGCATCGATCCCCTGCTGCCGGGACACTGCCCCCACCCCGCATCCTGCTCCCTGCCAGGGCTGCCAACTCCAGCTGCGACCGTCAATATCAGTGATGGAGAGCGGCACGTTTGTTCAGCAGAGCGGCTTCTGGAGCCCGCAGAGAGATGTGGAGGCCCAGAGGGGTTCTGACCCGGGCTCTGACCCGGGCTCTGTGGTTAAATGCACCGTATGGTGCTGCAGCTCTGCTCTGAAACATGTCTGTGAGATGAGTGAGGGGCGCCCTGCTGTTTGGACTCGACCCCCCAGAGAAGCAGCCTCACATGATGGTGCCCACAGCATCTGGAGTCCGGTTCTGTCCAACAGCCATTGGTTCTGTCCAACAGCCTTTGGTTCTGTCCAACAGCCTTTGGTTCTGATTTTAGTTCTGTCCAACAGCCTTTGGTTCTGTTAGTTCTGTCCAACAGCCTTTGGTTCTGGTGATAGTTCTGTCCAACAGCATTTGGTTCTGGTGTTAACTCTGTCCAACAGCCTTTGGTTCTGATGTTAGTTCTGTCCAACAGCCTTTGGTTCTGGTGTTAGTTCTGTCCAACAGCCTTTGGTTCTGATGTTAGTTCTGTCCAACAACCTTTGGTTCTGATGTTAGTTCTGTCTAATAGCCTTTGGTTCTGGTGTCAGTTCTGTCTAATAGCCTTTGGTTCTGGTGTCAGTTCTGTCCAACAGCCTTTGGTTCTGGTGTTAGTTCTGTCCAACAGCCTTTGGTTCTGATGTTAGTTCTGTCCAACAACCTTTGGTTCTGATGTTAGTTCTGTCTAATAGCCTTTGGTTCTGGTGTCAGTTCTGTCTAATAGCCTTTGGTTCTGATGTTAGTTCTGTCCAACAGCCTTTGGTTCTGATGTTAGTTCTGTCCAACAGCCTTTGGTTCTGTCCAACAGCTTTTGGTTCTGGTGTTAGTTCTGTCCAACAGCTTTTGGTTCTGGTGTTAGTTCTGTCCAACAGTATTTGGTTCTGATGTCAGTTCTGTCCAACAGCCTTTGGTTCTGGTGTTAGTTCTGTCCAACAGCCTTTGGTTCTGTCCAACAGCCTTTGGTTCTGTTAGTTCTGTCCAACAGCTTTTGGTTCTGGTGTTAGTTCTGTCCAACAGCCTTTGGTCCTGTTAGTTCTGTCCAGCAGCTTTTGGTTCTGGTGTTAGTTCTGTCCAACAGCCTTTGGTTCTGGTGTTAGTTCTGTCCAACAGCCTTTGGTTCTGATGTTAGTTCTGTCCAACAGCCTTTGGTTCTGTCCAACAGCTTTTGGTTCTGGTGTTAGTTCTGTCCAACAGCTTTTGGTTCTGGTGTTAGTTCTGTCCAACAGTATTTGGTTCTGATGTCAGTTCTGTCCAACAGCCTTTGGTTCTGGTGTTAGTTCTGTCCAACAGCCTTTGGTTCTGTCCAACAGCCTTTGGTTCTGTTAGTTCTGTCCAACAGCCTTTGGTTCTTGTGTTAGTTCTGTCCAACAGCCTTTGGTTCTTGTGTTAGTTCTGTCTAATAGCCTTTGGTTCTGGTGTTAGTTCTGTCCAACAGCCTTTGGTTCTGATGTTAGTTCTGTCTAACAGCCTTTGGTTCTGGTGTCCAACAGCCTGGTTCTGTTAGTTCTGTCCAACAGCCTTTGGTTCTGTCCAACAGCATTTGGTTCTGGTGTTAGTTCTGTCCAACAGCATTTGGTTCTGGTGTTAGTTCTTTCCAACAGCTTTTGGTTCTGGTGTTAGTTCTGTCCAACAGCTTTTGGTTCTGGTGTTAGTTCTGTCCAACAGCCTTTGGTTCTGTTAGTTCTGTCCAACAGCCTTTGGTTCTTGTGTTAGTTCTGTCCAACAGCATTTGGTTCTGGTGTTAGTTCTGTCTAATAGCCTTTGGTTCTGGTGTTAGTTCTGTCTAACAGCCTTTGGTTCTGATGTTAGTTCTGTCTAACAGCCTTTGGTTCTGGTGTCCAACAGCCTGGTTCTGTTAGTTCTGTCCAACAGCCTTTGGTTCTGTCCAACAGCCTTTGGTTCTTGTGTTAGTTATGTCCAACAGCCTTTGGTTCTGGTGTTAGTTCTGTCCAACAACCTTTGGTTCTGATGTTAGTTCTGTCCAACAGCCTTTGGTTCTTGTGTTAGTTCTGTCCAACAGCCTTTGGTTCTGGTGTTAGTTCTGTCCAACAACCTTTGGTTCTGATGTTAGTTCTGTCCAACAGCATTTGGTTCTGATGTTAGTTCTGTCCAACAGCCTTTGGTTCTGGTGTTAGTTCTGTCCAACAGCTTTTGGTTCTGGTGTTAGTTCTGTCCAACAGTATTTGGTTCTGATGTCAGTTCTGTCCAACAGCCTTTGGTTCTGGTGTTAGTTCTGTCCAACAGCTTTTGGTTCTGGTGTTAGTTCTGTCCAACAGTATTTGGTTCTGATGTCAGTTCTGTCCAACAGCCTTTGGTTCTGGTGTTAGTTCTGTCCAACAGCCTTTGGTTCTGTCCAACAGCCTTTGGTTCTGTTAGTTCTGTCCAACTGCCTTTGGTTCTGTCCAACAGCCTTTGGTTCTGGTGTTAGTTCTGTCCAACAGCCTTTGGTTCTGTCCAACAGCTTTTGGTTCTGATGTCAGTTCTGTCCAACAGCCTTTGGTTCTGGTGTTAGTTCTGTCCAACAGCTTTTGGTTCTGGTGTTAGTTCTGTCCAACAGCCTTTGGTTCTGGTGTTAGTTCTGTCCAACAGCCTTTGGTTCTGTTAGTTCTGTCCAACAGCCTTTGGTTCTGTCCAACAGCCTTTGGTTCTGGTGTTAGTTCTGTCCAACAGCCTTTGGTTCTGTTAGTTCTGTCCAACAGCTTTTGGTTCTGTCCAACAGCCTTTGGTTCTGGTGTTAGTTCTGTCCAACAGCCTTTGGTTCTGTCCAACAGCTTTTGGTTCTGGTGTTAGTTCTGTCCAACAGCCTTTGGTTCTGGTGTTAGTTCTGTCCAGCAGCTTTTGGTTCTGGTGTTAGTTCTGTCCAACAGCTTTTGGTTCTGGTGTTAGTTCTGTCCAACAGCCTTTGGTTCTGGTGTTAGTTCTGTCCAACAGCCTTTGGTTCTGTCCAACAGCTTTTGGTTCTGGTGTTAGTTCTGTCCAACAGCCTTTGGTTCTGTTAGTTCTGTCCAACAGCTTTTGGTTCTGGTGTTAGTTCTGTCCAACAGCTTTTGGTTCTGGTGTTAGTTCTGTCCAACAGCCTTTGGTTCTGTCCAACAGCCTTTGTTGTTAGTTCTGTCCAACAGCCTTTGGTTCTGTCCAACAGCCTTTGGTTCTGGTGTTAGTTCTGTCCAACAGCCTTTAGTTCTGATGTTAGTTCTGTCCAACAGCCTTTGGTTCTGTTCAACAGCTTTTGGTTCTGGTGTTAGTTCTGTCCAACAGCCTTTGGTTCTGTTAGTTCTGTCCAACAGCTTTTGGTTCTGGTGTTAGTTCTGTCCAACAGCCTTTGGTCCTGTTAGTTCTGTCCAGCAGCTTTTGGTTCTGGTGTTAGTTCTGTCCAACAGCCTTTGGTTCTGGTGTTAGTTCTGTCCAACAGCCTTTGGTTCTGTCCAACAGCCTTTGGTTCTTTTAGTTCTGTCCAACATCCTTTGGTTCTGGTGTTAGTTCTGTCCAACAGCCTTTGGTCCTGTTAGTTCTGTCCAGCAGCTTTTGGTTCTGGTGTTAGTTCTGTCCAACAGCTTTTGGTTCTGGTGTTAGTTCTGTCCAACAGCTTTTGGTTCTGGTGTTAGTTCTGTCCAACAGCCTTTGGTTCTGGTGTTAGTTCTGTCCAACAGCCTTTGGTTCTGGTGTTAGTTCTGTCCAACAGCCTTTGGTTCTTTTAGTTCTGTCCAACATCCTTTGGTTCTGGTGTTAGTTCTGTCCAACAGCCTTTAGTTCTGATGTTAGTTCTGTCCAACATCCTTTGGTTCTGGTGTTAGTTCTGTCCAACAGCCTTTAGTTCTGATGTTAGTTCTGTCCAACAGCCTTTAGTTCTGATGTTAGTTCTGTCCAACAGCTTTTGGTTCTGGTGTTAGTTCTGTCCAACAGCCTTTGGTTCTGGTGTTAGTTCTGTCCAACAGCCTTTGGTTCTTTTAGTTCTGTCCAACATCCTTTGGTTCTGGTGTTAGTTCTGTCCAACAGCCTTTAGTTCTGATGTTAGTTCTGTCCAACAGCCTTTAGTTCTGATGTTAGTTCTGTCCAACAGCCTTTGGTTCTGGTGTTAGTTCTGTCCAACAGCCTTTAGTTCTGATGTTAGTTCTGTCCAACAGCCTTTGGTTCTGGTGTTAGTTCTGTTCTGATTGGTTTTGATCGGTCCAAACCATTGAATCCTCTCTGAGAGCGTGAGGGGAAAATATTTTATTGATCCAAACAGAAAAGAACTTGGGCTCTCAGTGTCACAGGTGTTCTGGATCTGGAGGTGTTCTGGATCCGGAGGTGTTCTGGGTCTGGATCTGGAGGTGTTCTGGATCTGGAGGTGTTCTGGATCCGGAGGTGTTCTGGGTCTGGATCTGGAGGTGTTCTGGATCTGGAGGTGTTCTGGATCTGGATGTGTTCTGGGTCTGGTTGCCCACAGGATGACCCGGGTTCTGGTGTTAGAGTGGACCTCCAAACCGGGCCAGAACAGAATCAAAGCTTAAATCCTGAGCTGTGTGCTTACGCTGCAGATTTTAAAGTAGAAATCGTTTGTTGCCAGTTTGTACCGAGCTGCCCCGTGTTGTTGATCTTTCCCCCTGTTTACATCCTGCTGTCTGCACAGATCAGGCCCCGCCCACAGCACGAGCACAGATCAGGCCCCGCCCACAGCACATGCTGCTGGTTTTATTTCAGCTCTGCTTCTCGGCTGCAGAAATGACCAGCCGTGCCCGTGGGGCCTTTAATTAGGTTTCCATCTCGCCCTCACACAGTCAATGCAGCATTGATTTGATTTTCCCTTCAGAAGCTGCCACAGCAGGATCATTGGGTTACACAACCCTGCTGCCTCAGAGCTCCGCCCACAGGCGGGCGGGGGCTCCCCCACGCCTCGTTTACCAGCAGACACGTGGTGGTTCAACCGATTTACCTTTAGAAATCACTATTTCACCAGGGTGATGGCATCCAGCACATTAAAAACATTTGATTTTTTTATTGTAGAAAAAAACTTATTTTAAAGTCATGAAAAAGAGTGTCCACCATCTTCAGATTCTAATATTTTCTTTATCAGGATATAATAAAACTCAGCTGTTCCTCAGCAGCTGTTAAACTCAGTGAATCCAACCTCAGATGAACACATATTCAATTCAGTTAAATTCAATTCAATTTTATTTATAATAATAATACATTTAATTTTAAAAAAGCGCTTTTCTCAACGCTCAAGGACACTTTACAACACATTTATAAAGGGCCAATTGCAACAAATGTCATCTCAAGGCACTTAGACAATAAAGTCCAATTCAAGCCAATTGGAATTCAATTCATTGTAATCATAATTGTTTACAAAATAATCCAATTCATTCATATAGTGCCAATTCAAAAACAATTTCCTAGCTAAGGAAACCAACAGATTGGACCGAAACTTGTCTTCAGTCCAATCTCCCGTCCTGAGCGTGCCTGAGGCGACTGTGGAGAGAAACGACTCCCTTTGAAAAGAAAGAAACCTCTGGCAGAACCAGAACCAGGAAGGGTGGCCATCAGAACCAGACCCAGGAAGGGTTTGAGAGGACAGAAAAGAGGGGACAACAAACACTGTATAACCATTCAAAGGATATCTGTTGGAACAGGGAAACACGAGTTAATGATCACAATAATGTCACATATACATACTATCATTTGAGAAATTAAACGGGGGAAAAAGAGAGTAAAGTGAGGAAAGGTGTGACAGATGAGGCCCCCCAGCAGTCTGGACCTATAGCAGCTTAACTATGGGATGTTTCAGGACCTCCTGAGCCATCCCTAACTATAAGCTTTATCAGAAAGGAAAGTTTTAAGCCTGGTCTTAAAAGTGGAAAGGGTGTCTGCTTCCTGAAGCCAAACTGGCAGCTGGTTCCTCAGAGAGGGGCCTGATAACTGAAGGCTCTGCCTCCCAAACTGGCAGCTGGTTCCACAGAGAGGGGCCTGATAACTGAAGGCTGTGCCTCCCAAACTGGCAGCTGGTTCCACAGAGAGGGGCCTGATAACTGAAGGCTCTGCCTCCCAAACTGGTAGCTGGTTCCACAGAGAGGGACCTGATAGCTGAAGGCTCTGCCTCCCAAACTGGCAGATGGTTCCACAGAGAGGGGCCTGATAACTGAAGGCTCTGCCTCCCAAACATGCAGCTGGTTCCATAGAGAGGGGCCTGATAACTGAAGGATCTGCCTCCCAAACTGGCAGCTGGTTCCACAGAGAGGGGCCTGATAACTGAAGGCTCTGCCTCCCAAACTGGCAGCTGGTTCCACAGAGAGGGGCCTGATAACTGAAGGCTCTGCCTCCCAAACATGCAGCTGGTTCCATAGAGAGGGGCCTGATAACTGAAGGCTCTGCCTCCCAAACTGGCAGCTGGTTCCACAGAGAGGGGCCTGATATTTGAAGGCTCTGCCTCCCAAACCGGAAACTGGTTCCACAGAGAGGGGCCTGATAACTGAAGGCTCTGCCTCCCAAACTGGCAGCTGGTTCCACAGAGAGGGGCCTGATAACTGAAGGCTCTGCCTCCCAAACATGCAGCTGGTTCCATAGAGAGGGGCCTGATAACTGAAGGCTCTGCCTCCCAAACTGGCAGCTGGTTCCACAGAGAGGGGCCTGATAACTGAAGGCTCTGCCTCCCAAACATGCAGCTGGTTCCATAGAGAGGGGCCTGATAACTGAAGGCTCTGCCTCCCAAACTGGCAGCTGGTTCCACAGAGAGGGGCCTGATAACTGAAGGCTCTGCCTCCCAAACATGCAGCTGGTTCCATAGAGAGGGGCCTGATAACAGAAGGCTCTGCCTCCCAAACTGGCAGCTGGTTCCACAGAGAGGGGCCTGATAACTGAAGGCTCTGCCTCCCAAACTGGCAGCTGGTTCCACAGAGAGGGGCCTGATAACTGAAGGCTCTGCCTCCCAAACTGGCAGCTGGTTCCACAGAGAGGGGCCTGATAACTGAAGGCTCTGCCTCCCAAACTGGCAGCTGGTTCCACAGAGAGGGGCCCGATAACTGAAGGCTCTGCCTCCCAAACCGGCAGCTTGTTCCACAGAGAGGGGCCCGATAACCGAAGGCTCTGCCTCCCAAACCGGCAGCTGCTTCCACAGAGAGGGGCCCGATAACCGAAGGCTCTGCCTCCCAAACCGGCAGCTGCTTCCACAGAGAGGGGCCCGATAACAGAAGGCTCTGCCTCCCAAACTGGCAGCTGGTTCCACAGAGAGGGGCCTGATAACTGAAGGCTCTGCCTCCCAAACTGGCAGCTGGTTCCACAGAGAGGGGCCTGATAACTGAAGGCTCTGCCTCCCAAACCGGCAGCTGGTTCCACAGAGAGGGGCCCGATAACTGAAGGCTCTGCCTCCCAAACCGGCAGCTTGTTCCACAGAGAGGGGCCCGATAACCGAAGGCTCTGCCTCCCAAACCGGCAGCTGCTTCCACAGAGAGGGGCCCGATAACCGAAGGCTCTGCCTCCCAAACCGGCAGCTGCTTCCACAGAGAGGGGCCCGATAACCGAAGGCTCTGCCTCCCAAACCGGCAGCTGGTTCCACAGAGAGGGGCCCGATAACCGAAGGCTCTGCCTCCCAAACCGGCAGCTGGTTCCACAGAGAGGGGCCCGATAACCGAAGGCTCTGCCTCCCAAACTGGCAGCTGGTTCCACAGAGAGGGGCCCGATAACTGAAGGCAGTCCTAGGAACCTGTTTTAAATGTGAGTCAGAGGACAGATCCTGGTCAGAAATAACTCAGAGGTTCCTCACTGTAGGACCAGAAGCTGTCTCATTATTTATGGAACACAAACTGAGACAAAACACCGAAGCAGTGAGTGAGAAACTAAGTGAACCCTTCCTGACTCAGAGGGTCAGTATCAGCCCGGCCTGCAGTCCCACAGGCTGCCAGCAGGTGGCAGCAGATTTCAGCAGACAGAGCTGGTCCTGCTATGGTTTCATCTGTCGGTGAGGGATCACAGAACAGGATGCTTCTAAACTTCACCAGAGAAACCCTCTGAGACGGCCATCTTGTTTCTGAGGAGAAGTTCAGCCTCTCTTTATCCCTGGGGTCGATGTTGGGTCCACTTCCTGTTCCTGCAGCTCTCAGCTGAGACCATCGAAGGGGACGTACAGAACCAGCTCCCAGAGTGTGAAACAGAGAGACTGAACCGGATCAGAACCAGCTCCCAGAGTGTGAAACAGAGAGACTAAACCGGATCAGAACCAGCTCCCAGAGTGTGAAACAGAGAGACTACACTGGATCAGAACCAGCTCCCAGAGTGTGAAACAGAGAGACTAAACCGGATCAGAACCAGCTCCCAGAGTGTGAAACAGAGAGACTGCGACTATATTTATATTATAATATATATATATAGGTAGGACACCAGTTAGAGGCTCAGGTGTTCAGGTGTCGTGCTGTTATCTGGTTGTAAATAAAGCTGAACACAGAACACTTCCAGCTGTTTCCACATGTGCAGATCATCAGAATTTGTATCCTCCCAGCTTCTGTTTCAGCAGCTGAACAGAGGGATTAACTCCATGTTGTGTAACACATGTTATACAGCACAGACCTGAGAGATAAAACATGTGATGTAACCTCTGAGTTACTGTGAGCTGCTGGTTTCTGTGGTTAACTCCTGGGTTTAGTTATCCACTGACTCCATGAGCTAACAGAGAGCTGTCAGAGGAAACAATGGGACGGGTTATAAAACTCCTTCAAGAAGTTCCTTCTTCATTCAATCAGCTGGCTCTGACATCTGGGGCAAATACAGACAAAATGGAGGTTTTAGAAGAGAAACATTCAGGTCAAAGAGTCATGACGGCAGGTAAAGGACCGGGGGAGATGGCGGGTAAAGGACCAGAGGAGATGGAAGGTAAAGGAGCAGGGGAGATGGAAGGTAAAGCATAAGGGGAGATGGCGGGTAAAGGACCGGGGGAGATGGCAGGCAAAGGACCAGAGGAGATGGCGGGTAAAGGACCGGGGGAGATGGCGGGTAAAGGACCGGGGAAGATGGCGGGTAAAGGACCAGAGGAGATGGCGGGTAAAGGACCAGAGGAGATGGCGGGTAAAGGACCGGTGGAGATGGCAGGTAAAGCATAAGGGGAGATGGCGGGTAAAGGACCGGGGGAGATGGCGGGTAAAGGACCAGAGGAGATGGCGGGTAAAGGACCGGGGGAGATGGCAGGTAAAGCATAAGGGGAGATGGCAGGTAAAGGACCGGGGGAGATGGCGGGTAAAGGACCAGAGGAAATGGCGGGTAAAGGACCAGAGGAGATGGCGGGTAAAGGACCAGAGGAGATGGCAGGTAAAGGACCGGGGGAGGTGGCGGGTAAAGGACCGGTGGAGATGGCGGGTAAAGGACCAGAGGAGATGGCGGGTAAAGGACCGGGGGAGGTGGCGGGTAAAGGACCAGAGGAGATGGCGGGTAAAGGACCGGTGGAGATGGCGGGTAAAGGACCAGAGGAGATGGCGGGTAAAGGACCAGAGGAGATGGCGGGTAAAGGACCGGGGGAGGTGGCGGGTAAAGGACCAGAGGAAATGGCGGGTAAAGGACCGGGGGAGGTGGCGGGTAAAGGACCGGTGGAGATGGCAGGTAAAGGACCAGAGGAGATTGCAGGCAAAGGACCGGGGGAGATGGCGGGTAAAGGACCAGAGGAGATGGCAGGTAAAGGACCGGGGGAGGTGGCGGGTAAAGGACCAGGGGAGATGGCAGGTAAAGGACCAGAGGAGGTGGCGGGTAAAGGACCAGGGGAGATGGCAGGTAAAGGACCAGAGGAGATTGCAGGCAAAGGACCGGGGGAGATGGCGGGCAAAGGACCAGGGGAGATGGCGGGCAAAGGACCAGAGGAGATGGCGGGCAAAGGACCAGAGGAGATGGCGGGCAAAGGACCAGAGGAGATGGCGGGCAAAGGACCGGGGGAGATGGCGGGCAAAGGACCAGGGGAGATGGCGGGCAAAGGACCAGAGGAGATGGCGGGTAAAGGACCAGGGGAGATGGCAGGCAAAGGACCAGAGGAGATGGCGGGTAAAGGACATGGGGAGATGGCGGGTAAAGGACCAGGGGAGATGGCAGGCAAAGGACCAGGGAAGATGGCGGGTAAAGGACCAGGGGAGATGGCAGGTAAAGGACCAGAGGAGATGGCGGGTAAAGGACCAGAGGAAATGGCGGGTAAAGGACCAGAGGAGATGGCAGGTAAAGGACCAGAGGAGATGGCAGGTAAAGCATCAGGGGAGATGGCAGGCAAAGGACCAGAGGAGATGGCAGGTAAAGCATCAGGGGAGATTGCAGGTAAAGCATCAGGGGAGATTGCAGGTAAAGGACCAGAGGAGATGGCAGGTAAAGGACCAGAGGAGATGGCAGGTAAAGCATCAGGGGAGATGGCAGGTAAAGCATCAGGGGAGATTGCAGGTAAAGCATCAGGGGAGATGGAAGGTCCAGTTGGCACCCAGACCCCCGTCTGCGTGGCAGGAGGAGGAGCCGGGGACCGTCCCACTGTCGGCCAGACACCCGGCGGGGGGGGAGCCCCCCCTTCAAGGGATGGATCACAGACATCCCCAACGTCTGGGGGTGGGAGGCAGGGGCCCAAAGAGGTGAGTCCATGGTCCGGGGCCCCGTGGGCTCTCAGGCTTTGTTGGGCCCTGCCGCCTCTTTGTCAGGCCCTGTGGCGTCTTGGTCAGGTTCCGGGTCAGGTTCTGGGTCAGGTTCTGGGTCAGGTTCTGGGTCAGACTCGTGGTCAGGCCCTGAGGCCCCTTGGTCAGGCCCTGCGGCCTCTGTGGCTGGGGCCAGCTCCGGGACTGCTGGGGCCAGCTCCTGGTGGGCTGGGGCCAGCTCCGGGACGGCTGGGGCCAGCTCCGGGACGGCTGGGGCCAGCTCCTGGTGGGCTGGGGCCAGCTCCGGGACTGCTGGGGCCAGCTCCTGGTGGGCTGGGGCCAGCTCCTGGTGGGCTGGGGCCAGCTCCTGGTGGGCTGGGGCCAGCTCCTGGTGGGCTGGGGCCAGCTCCGGGACGGCTGGGGCCAGCTCCGGGACGGCTGGGGCCAGCTCCGGGACGGCTGGGGCCAGCTCCGGGACTGCTGGGGCCAGCTCCGGGACTGCTGGGGCCAGCTCCGGGACTGCTGGGTCGCTGGACACTGTGGCTGTGGCTGTGGCTGCTGGGTCCTGGGTCCTGGGAGCCTGAGGAAGAGGAGCCGTACAGCTCAATTACCTCGTGTGGCTCCAAGCCGAAAACGTCCTGCGAGGCATCGCGCTGTACAGTCCTGGCGTGGTTCCATACGCCCTCCAGGATGTTGTCCCACTCCCGGAGCCCCCGCTTCGCCGATAGAAAAACCAGGAGCTCCGCAGCTGCTCGCAGCCTGGCAAACACGGAGTCCCGGTCAATACTTCGCCACAGGTCACCGTAGAGGTCCCAAAAGCGATCTGAGTCCGCCGCGTCCATAGTGGCCGGTTCTTTCTGTCAAGGTGGGTGAGGAGGGAGGACACGGATGCGGACTTCTCAAAAAATAAGGCTTGGTTTATTAACAAAGAAACAAAGTGCAAACAAAAGACGCGGCAAAGCCGGATTCAAAAAACAAAACGTGGCAAAATAAACAAAGGGCTCAACATGGCATAAATAAATAAATAAATACTTAACTTTGGCAATATCGACGCGGAACATGGCTCAAGAATCTTGGCATAGAAGGCAAACAACATACAACAAAGAACCGGCAAACTGACAGGGGAGGCAGGAAACTAAATAGGGAGTGAGAGTGATTGGGGAGTGAGTGCAGCTGAGGGAAAAACACAGGTGAAGTGAGTGAGCTAATAAACAGAGTGCAGGGAAACTAAGACATGACTAAACTAAACATGGACTGAACACAAAAACATAACCTAAAACATGAAACTAAAAACGTGAGTCCATGGGTGTGACAACTGCTGACTGCAGGGGTTTTATGTTGGTCTAACCTGTTAAACAGCTCATGGTCCCCACCTGTTCTCTCTCTGGAGATAACTGACTGCAGGGGTTTTATGTCGGTCTAACCTGTTAAACAGCTCATGGTCCCCACCTGTTCTCTCTCTGGAGATAACTGACTGCAGGGGTTTTATGTCGGTCTAACCTGTTAAACAGCTCATGGTCCCCACCTGTTCTCTCTCTGGAGATAACTGACTGCAGGGGTTTTATGTCGGTCTAACCTGTTAAACAGCTCATGGTCCCCACCTGTTCTCTCTCTGGAGATAACTGACTGCAGGGGTTTTATGTCGGTCTAACCTGTTAAACAGCTCATGGTCCCCACCTGTTCTCTCTCTGGAGATAACTGACTGCAGGGGTTTTATGTCGGTCTAACCTGTTAAACAGCTCATGGTCCCCACCTGTTCTCTCTCTGGAGATAACTGACTGCAGGGGTTTTATGTCGGTCTAACCTGTTAAACAGCTCATGGTCCCCACCTGTTCTCTCTCTGGAGATAACTGACTGCAGGGGTTTTATATTGGTCTAACCCTTTAACCCTTTGTGCGGTCTTAACATTGTGTTTACTCCCTTTGTCCTACGGGTCAGAAATGAGCCGCCCTACCAAAGCCCCAAAATAAAGCAACTTAATTGAATTTTAAATCCAAAATCTACTTTGTATGATGAAAGCACCTGTTATTTATCTATTCAACTCAATTCAATACATTTTTTATCATGTTTTTTTGTTACACAATACAAAAAGACAATCACCAGTTTTCAGGATTACACTTTTTTTTTTTTTTTTTTTTTTTTTTTACTACTAACCAACTGTCAGTTGGACCAACAGTTTTCTTGTTTTCTCAGGTTTCTTTGACATAATAAAGGTTTATTATTGCTATTATATAAATGTGAAGTAATTACTTCTGAATTAATTATATTGAAAGAGAAAAAAAACAGTGAACTTTTTTCTGCTGTTTAAATGTTTTTATAATTCACGGGTCAAAAATGACCCATAAGACAATCTTTGTGCCCTAGTGGTGTACAGCCCACATGGAAACAGAAACAAAAATAAAGTCTGACTTTTTCTAATGATGGGGTCCCTTTAGGAAAAGTCAGAACATTTCAAGTTGGAAAAAGATAGTTTAAGGTATTTTTTCTGCAGCTAAACATGGTCGTGGCTCACTTTGGTCAACAGGACAACAGGAGGGTTAAACAGGGCAACAGGAGGGTTAAACAGGACAACAGGAGGGTTAAACAGCTCATGGTTCCCACCTGCTCATTAGGTCCAATCGGGTCTTATCCAACCTGATGGGGTTGGCAGCTGGTTCTGTTAGATTCTGCAGTCAGTGATGTCATACGTACAGCCTCATGACATCACTGACTGCATGATGGGAAGTTAAAACAGTTAAAACATCGATCTCCTGATCTAACGGCCCAACATTTATTCATTCACTTTAAATCTCCTGATATCTCCCAGCAGCAAAGATCAAACCTGCAGCTCTGAGTGTTTTCATTCCTCTTTCATTTCCTCTTTTCTCTGCATGTGATGGACTGTGTGCACGTGCAGGAATCTCTCTTCCTTTCCAGGCCATCAGTGGATTGCGTAACCTCCGGCCGTCTGCATTACGCTGCGTTACATAAGAAGATCTGATGTTCAGAGGCTTAATCCGGCTCAGCGTGCCACATCTGGGATCTCCAGCTGAGCTGCGTCACCGCTCAGAGCTTCCCACAGAAAGAGGAGGGGAGGCCCGGTTCTGTCAGGGAGGCGGGTCAGGGAGGCCGGTCAGGGAGGCGGGTCAGGGAGGCGGACCGGTTCTGTCAGGGAGGCGGGTCAGGGAGGCGGACCGGTTCTGTCAGGGAGGCGGGTCAGGGAGGCGGGTCAGGGAGGCGGGTCAGGGAGGCGGGTCAGGGAGGCGGGTCAGGGAGATGGGTCGCGGAGGCGGGTTAGGGAGGCGGACCCGGTTCTGTCAGGGAGGCGGGTTGGGGAGGCGGGTTAGGGAGGCGGGTTAGGGAGGCGGGTTAGGGAGGCGGGTCGCGGAGGCGGGTCACGGAGGCGGGTCGCGGAGGCGGGTTAGGGAGGCGGGTTAGGGAGGCGGACCCGGTTCTGTCAGGGAGGCGGGTCGGGGAGGCGGGTTAGGGAGGCGGGTTAGGGAGGCGGGTTAGGGAGGCAGACCCGGTTCTGTCAGGGAGGCGGGTCGGGGAGGCGGGTTAGGGAGGCGGGTTAGGGAGGCGGGTTAGGGAGGCGGGTCGCGGAGGCGGGTCACGGAGGCGGGTCGCGGAGGCGGGTTAGGGAGGCGGGTTAGGGAGGCGGACCCGGTTCTGTCAGGGAGGCGGGTCGGGGAGGCGGGTTAGGGAGGCGGGTTAGGGAGGCGGGTTAGGGAGGCAGACCCGGTTCTGTCAGGGAGGCGGGTCGGGGAGGCGGACCGGTTCTGTCAGGGAGGCGGGTCAGGGAGGCGGGTCACGGAGGCGGGTTAGGGAGGCGGACTCGGTTCTGTCAGGGAGGCGGATCGGGGAGGTGGACCCGGTTCTGTCAGGGAGGCGGGTCGCGGAGGCGGGTTAGGGAGGCGGACCCGGTTCTGTCAGGGAGGCGGGTCGCGGAGGCGGGTTAGGGAGGCGGGTTAGGGAGGCAGACCCGGTTCTGTCAGGGAGGCGGGTCGGGGAGGCGGGTTAGGGAGGCGGGTTCGGGAGGTGGACCCGGTTCTGTCAGGGAGGCGGGTCAGGGAGGCGGGTTAGGGAGGCGGACCCGGTTCTGTCAGGGAGGCGGGTTAGGGAGGCGGGTCGGGGAGGCGGGTCAGGGAGGCGGGTTAGGGAGGCGGACCCGGTTCTGTCAGGGAGGCGGGTCGGGGAGGTGGACCCGGTTCTGTCAGGGAGGCGGGTCGGGGAGGCGGGTCGGGGAGGCGGGTTAGGGAGGCGGGTCAGGGAGGCGGGTTAGGGAGGCGGACCCGGTTCTGTCAGGGAGGCGGGTCGGGGAGGCGGGTTAGGGAGGCGGGTCGGGGAGGCGGGTCGGGGAGGCGGGTTAGGGAGGCGGGTTAGGGAGGCGGGTCGGGGAGGCGGGTCGGGGAGGCGGGTTAGGGAGGCGGGTTAGGGAGGCGGGTCGGGGAGGCGGGTCGGGGAGGCGGGTTAGGGAGGCGGGTCGGGGAGGCGGGTCGGGGAGGCGGGTTAGGGAGGCGGACCCGGTTCTGTCGGGGAAGCGGGTCGGGGAGGCGGGTCAGGGAGGCGGACCCGGTTCCGGAATATCAGAGATAATGTAGAATATTACTTTATTATCAGTTTAGAAGGGAAAAATAAAGATAAAAAGGTAAATATATTGCCCCCTGTCCTCATATTTATGATTTATTTATGGATGACAATAAAGGAGCGTCGGGCCCCGAAGGTTCTGAACACCCTGTTGGACCCTGTGAAACCAGATGTGACCCAGTGTTTCTGATAGGGGTGGAGGATGAGAAGGACCCAAAAAGCTTGAGGAGGGGAAACAAAACGTCATTTATTACAAAAACTGCGCTGACTAATCAAAAAAAAAAAAACAAAGAACAAAGAAACCTGACAAAGACTGGGAACATGACCCAGAACACAAACAAATGGCACGAGGATTAACGGAAAGGATCTGGCAAAGGAAATCAGGGGGAATAAACAGCGAAGGGAACTAAAGGGGAAGTGAGTGCTGAGAGGAACGGACTGGAAAACAGGTGTGGAACCTTAGAACCAGGCAGGAGGGAAAACTAAGGATAAAGAGAAATAATGATTAAACAATGAAGAACATTAGAAACCAAAAACTCCAGATCGTGACAGTTTCCATGGAGGAAAGGAAGAACTCTGACTATTTTTATTAGTAGAGTATTAACTTGCCAAACGCTGCAGGTAAAGTGTTATCAGTATTTCCTTTAGAGGTGATCAGAGATGGGGCAGCCTCTGTCTGAAGGTCCCAGACCTGAGGTCATGTGTGTGCTGTTAGGGTTAGTGGCTGTTAGGGTTAGCGGCTGTTAGGGTTAGCGGCTGTTAGCGGCTGTGAGGGTTAGCGGCTGTTAGGGTTAGCGGTTATATCTCAGAGCGTTGTAAGGGTAAGCGGTTATATCTCAGAGCGATGTGAGGGTAAGCGGTTATATCTCAGAGCGATGTTAGGGTAAGCGGTTATATCTCAGAGCGATGTGAGGGTAAGCGGTTATATCTCAGAGCGATGTTAGGGTAAGCGGTTATATCTCAGAGCGATGTTAGGGTAAGCGGTTATATCTCAGAGCGATGTTAGGGTTAGCGGTTATATCTCAGAGCGATGTTAGGGTTAGCGGTTATATCTCAGAGCGATGTTAGGGTAAGCGGTTATATCTCAGAGCGATGTTAGGGTTAGCGGTTATATCTCAGAGCGATGTTAGGGTTAGCGGTTATATCTCAGAGCGATGTTAGGGTTAGCGGTTATATCTCAGAGCGATGTTAGGGTAAGCGGTTATATCTCAGAGCGATGTTAGGGTTAGCGGTTATATCTCACAGCGATGTTAGGGTAAGCGGTTATATCTCAGAGCGATGGTAGGGTTAGCGGTTATATCTCAGAGCGATGTTAGGGTTAGCGGTTATATCTCACAGCGATGTTAGGGTAAGCGGTTATATCTCAGAGCGATGTTAGGGTTAGTGGTTATATCTCAGACCGCTGTTAGGGTTAGCGGTTACATCTGAGAGAGATGTTAGGGTTAGCGGTTATATCTCAGACCGCTGTTAGGGTTAGCGGTTACATCTGAGAGAGATGTTAGGGTTAGCGGTTATATCTTAGAGCGACAGCACAGCTGTACGCTAAGCTGCTCTGACTGCTCCTACAGCTGCGGTCATGTGGGCTGAAACTGTCCGCCTGCGTTTTCTTCTGTTCTCACAATAACCATCAGAGGGATTTCAGTGTCATCACATGTTGGAGCCACGGCTGGTCGGCCTCACATCTGTTCATCTTTTAAATCAGCTGGGGGGGGGGGGGGTCCTGCCACAGTCTGAGGGTGGAATTACTCCTCAGTGTTTCATATTTAATGGTGGTTTCAGTCAAAGGACAGATGGATAATATCAGCTGCAGAGAATGCTGCAGCACAGCTGCAGTAACACAGCTGCAGTAACACAGCTGCAGTAACACACCTGCAGTAACACACCTGCAGTAACAGAGGTCACCTGTAACACACCTATAACACACCTTCAGTAACAGACCTGTAACACGCCTGTAACACACCTGCAGTAACAGAGGTAATCTGTAACACACCTGTAACACACCTGCAGTAACAGAGGTAATCTGTAACACACCTGTAACACACCTGCAGTAACAGAGGTAATCTGTAACACACCTGTAACACACCTGCCGTAACAGACCAGCTGTAACACACCTGCAGTAACAGACCTGTAACACACCTGTAACACACCTGTAACACACCTGCAGTAACAGACCTGTAACACACCTGTAACACACCTGCAGTAACAGACCAGCTGTAACACACCTGTAACACACCTGCCGTAACAGACCAGCTGTAAAACACCTGCAGTAACAGACCTGTAACACACCTGTAACACACCTGCAGTAACAGACCAGCTGTAACACACCTGCAGTAACAGAGGTCACCTGTAACACACCTATAACACACCTTCAGTAACAGACCTGTAACACGCCTGTAACACACCTGCAGTAACAGAGGTAATCTGTAACACACCTGTAACACACCTGCCGTAACAGACCAGCTGTAACACACCTGCAGTAACAGACCTGTAACACACCTGTAACACACCTGCAGTAACAGACCAGCTGTAACACACCTGCAGTAACAGAGGTCACCTGTAACACACCTATAACACACCTTCAGTAACAGACCTGTAACACGCCTGTAACACACCTGCAGTAACAGAGGTAATCTGTAACACACCTGTAACACACCTGCCGTAACAGACCAGCTGTAACACACCTGCAGTAACAGACCTGTAACACACCTGTAACACACCTGTAACACACCTGCAGTAACAGACCTGTAACACACCTGTAACACACCTGCAGTAACAGACCAGCTGTAACACACCTGTAACACACCTGCAGTAACAGACCTGTAACACACCTGTAACACACCTGTAACACACCTGTAACACACCTGTAACACACCTGCAGTAACAGAGGTCACCTGTAACACACCTGCAGTAACAGAGGTCACCTGTAACACACCTGCAGTAACAGAGGTCACCTGTAACACACCTGCAGTAACACACCTGCAGTAACACACCTGCAGTAACACACCTGCAGTAACACACCTGCAGTAACAGACCTGCAGTAACACACCTGCAGTAACAGACCTGTAACACACTTGTAAAGGCGGTAGCATGGTTGCCGCGTCTGTCACGGCGTTTCAGCCCTGGCGCTTCCCTTGAAAAGACGGCGCAGCGCGTTGTCGTGCACCAGTCGATTTTTGTAACTTGGCGGCGCCGAGCACAAAGAACCGGATGGACCGATGTGAGACCAGGCTCAGTCAGGAGGTGCGTTTGTACAGGCAGCTGTACGAAACTGCAGGGAAACAGCTCCCTGTGCTGTTTCCCTGCAGTGTAAACTCCCAAAACTTGTGCACAGAGATTGGCAGAACTTTGGGGAAAGAGGGAGAGTTCTGTAAGAATGTGTGGAAGAAGCTACGGGACAGATACGTGAAGGCAAAGAAAGGGGCAGAGACTCTGTTGATGCGGGGGGCTTCAAACCTTCACCTCTATTAACTGAATTAAAAAATTAAAATGATCCGAAAACTGCAGCAGTATCATTAATTACAGTATTCTTGCTCTTGACAGCGGCATTGTTTTCTTCTCGACTTTCGTGGTTGTAGAGTAGAGGTAACCTTCACGTAGCAGCGCCACCTCTGTGACGGAGAAAATTGCAACTACTGGCGCATCGACTTGCGCCACTATATAGGGTCCTATGGCGGGCACGAACTCGTGACGTCATCAACACCGCTCGCGCGAGCAGACGCTGCAACCATGCTAGAGCCTTAACACACCTGCAGTAACAGACCAGCTGTAACACACCTGTAACACACCTGTAACACTCCTGCAGTAACAGACCAGCTGTAACACACCTGTAACACACCGGCAGTAACACACCTGTAACACACCTGTAACACACCTGCAGTAACAGAGGTCACCTGTAACACACCTGCAGTATCACACCTGCAGTAACAGAGGTTACCTGTAACACACCTGTAACACACCTGCAGTAACACACCTGCAGAAACAGAGGTCACCTGTAACACACCTGTAACACACCTGCAGTAACAGACCAGCTGTAACACACCTGTAACACACCTGCAGTAACAGAGGTCACCTGTAACACACCTGTAACACACCTGCAACACACCTGTAACACACCTGTAACACACATGCAGTAACAGAGGTAACCTGTAACACACCTGTAACACACCTGCAGTAACAGAGGTAACCTGTAACACACCTGCAGTAACAGAGGTCACCTGTAACACACCTGTAACACACCTGTAGTAACACACCTGCAGTAACAGAGGTCACCTGTAACACACCTGTAACACACCTGTAACACACCTGCAGTAACAGAGGTAACCTGTAACACACCTGCAGTAACACACCTGCAGTAACAGAGGTCACCTGTAACACACCTGTAACACACCTGCAGTAACAGAGGTAACCTGTAACACACCTGTAACACACCTGTAACACACCTGCAGTAACAGAGGTCACCTGTAACACACCTGTAACACACCTGCAGTAACAGAGGTAACCTGTAACACACCTGTAACACACCTGTAACACACCTGCAGTAACAGAGGTCACCTGTAACACACCTGTAACACACCTGCAGTAACAGAGGTCACCTGTAACACACCTGTAACACACCTGTAACACACCTGCAGTAACAGAGGTAACCTGTAACACACCTGCAGTAACAGAGGTCACCTGTAACACACCTGTAACACACCTGCAGTAACAGAGGTAACCTGTAACACACCTGTAACACACCTGTAACACACCTGCAGTAACAGAGGTCACCTGTAACACACCTGTAACACACCTGCAGTAACAGAGGTAACCTGTAACACACCTGTAACACAACTGCAGTAACACACCTGCAGTAACACACCTGCAGTAACACACCTGCAGTAACACACCTGTATCTCACCTGTAACGCACGGCCGGCGACAGTGTTGTGCCAGTTCACAGCTTTTCTGAACTACTTCAAGTTCAGTTCATACATGCTCAAAGTGAACAGTTCATGTTCAAAGTTCACAATTTTAATTCTGAACTAGTTCAAAGTTCAGTTCATTTTACTTTTTTCGTGAGATATTCAAATAAATACTTTTTTTCACACTACGAGCTAGAAATCACTATACGTTCTTTGAAACTGCTCATTTTAGACATTTGCTCATGACACTGCAATTGTGGGTTTCTCACCAGGTGATTAAACTTGCAGCAGTACAGACAAGGTAGACCAGTTCTATACTTAGTGCAATGAAATCTACCAGCATTTAATTAAAAAAAGAATATGTAATATGAAATATGGATATATTATTTGATATATATGATATTATATATACATATGTGTGTGTATGAAATCAGCAAAACTCTTGAATGAAGGTAATGAAGGCAAAACTCAAAGGCACAAAAAACTTTATTTTTAAGGAAACTGCGTATCTTTATGGTTGATACAGTGATTTTTAAGATGTAACTTTGTGTAAGATGTAACTTTATGCAACTTTAGGTAGGTAACTTCAACTTTCATACAGTATTTGGTGACCTTTTCAATTCAGTGCTGGGGACATGATCTACAGGAACATGGTTTCACTAGTGCGAACTGAAAACTGAACCCCACCCCCTGGATACTTCTTTCTCCCCTCAGGTCAGTCCAAAGAGTTTTTTGTTTGCATTTAACACCAACTGTTTTTCGAAGTTGGCATCTCCCAATCGGTCTCGCTCTCTCGCTCCTCCAGCCCTCCGCGCTCTCGTCGTTGCCTGCTACGCGGCGTTGCTATGCCTACCCCGCTCTGCTGCAATTCATCACGGGTAACGTCGTGCGGAAGCCAGTATGTTATTCAACTATTCTCAGCCGGACACTACATTGCCCATAATGCATTGCGCACACAATGTCAAAACCATTTCTGTCTGGTGATACATGATTTAAGCGGCACCAGCGAGAATACAGGAGGGAGGAACTTTCTCTCGTTGCGTTTCAAAAGAGAAAACAGATGTCACTCAGTTTTCAATGGAAAACAAATTCCAACGTTCATTTACAGTGATGTCTGCCGTTCATGACACATAATGTGAACTAATTCACGTTCAAGTTCTTTATTAAAAAATGTGTTGCGTTCAGTTCAACGTTCACGAAAAAATGAGCGTGTTCAATGAACGCGTTCTTTTGAACTCGTTCACGCACCTGCTGTCAGGGAACCCAACTAAAGGCTGATTTATGGTCGCCTACGGAGACCCTCCCAGACGCTCTCCGTCTCTTGCGTGCGTCGGCCAACATTCCCATCTTTCTATCCGTCGAGGCAACGGAGACAGCAAGGCTTGTGATTGGTCGGCTAACAACATAATTTCCTGAATCACTTTTCCGGTTTAGCTCCTTCCTCTCAGAACAACAACACCGCCATTTCTGAAAGAGTTTACTGTGTGCCGGACAACATTTGGTCAAAATTACTTGCATTTCAACATCAATAAGCTCCAACTCCAACAACATTATTTCTCTCTCGGTCGCCATCGTTCACTGTGAGGAGGAACGGAGCCGGAAGGTGAACAACCAATCAACCACTTTCACCATAGACGTCGCCAGATTGGGTCGTCTAACGTAGCGCCGCCTACTGATCGGGAGGTGAACTGCCTTGGGTATCCGACAGCCTGACGGAGAACTTTGAAAGGACGGAGAGCTGACGGAGAAGCAGACTGAGGCATTAAGACTGTAAGGGGGTCCATCACAGGACTCACCCCCTTGGTTTCACCAACACACAGAAACCTTCAGTGTGCACATGAGTAGGGATGGGAATCGAAAACCGGTTCTTGTTGAGAACCGGTTCCCAGTGTTTCAATTCCTTGGAATCGTTTGGTGATTTTGCAAACGATTCCCTTATCGATTCCAGTGGGCGCGAATGACGTCACCACGCAGCGTTGCGTGGCGAGTCCAGCGCAGCCAGCAGTCAACAGTAAACATGGCGCCCAAACGGTACAAACGCTCGAAAGTTTGGTTACACATCCCTAAAAAAGACGACAACAGGGCAACTTGCAAAGTGAATATTTCACTAAAGGGAGGAAATACTACCAACATGCAATAACTATGAATGAATGATTAACGTTGGTGAATCTGAACCCAGCAACGTTAGCAACGTTAGCAACGTTAGCATGTCCTCGGCTAACACTGCAGGTAACTAACTAACTAACAAACACTGCCTATCATGTTAGCACCATTTGCCTGATTGTAAAAGCTGCTGTTAGTAACGGTTAAGGTTAAATGAATGCCTTCTCAGGCATTACATTTAGATGAAATCATGAGAGACAGAGCCTGACTGGCTCAGAGCCAGAGGCTGGTGGTGCTACCCCCAGTTCACCTCTACCTCCAGCTTCTCCTTTCACCAGAGCAGGAAGAGTTAAATTACCCAGGCCAGGATAGACCAATGTGGACCTCACCGTTGTTGGGTTTGTGAGGTCATGACTCGTGTTACTTCTAAACTAAACAAAGTGGATGCTAATCGACCGGTTTGTTGTCCTTTATCACCAAATGAGAATCGATAAGGGAACCGACAAAGAACCGAATCGTTAAGCAGAATCAAAAATGGAATTGATATCGTGAAAATCTTATCAATTCCCATCCCTACACGTGAGCCAACATGGGGTCCATCCAGGTCAGAAACACCTCTGAACTGCAGCCCTCCTGTTAGCATAGAGTTCCCCTTCTGTGTGGTAATGATCTATGATTTGTGTTCACTGTGATGACTAAAACTGAACAGAAAGACCTTTTAAACCGTTCTTCACATGAAATGTTCCTGTTTGAAGTCCTCATGTTTCAGGCAGATGTTTCTGAGTAAAAAGTGTCCTCGACTTTATTACACTGCATGTGGGAATGCGGACAAATGAAGGCGTTTTGGAAGGAGGTGAAGGACACAGTTGAAAAAATTCTCTCAAAACAAATCCCATGGGATGTAAAGTTATTCCTGTTAGCTTCATACCCCGAAAAACATAATTTTAGTAAAACAGAACGCACCTTTATAGACATAAGTTTATCATCTGCAAAGAAATGTATAGCTCTTGCCTGGAAAAATGTTGATAGACCGAGTACCCCCCAATGGTTAAGCCAGCTGTTGTCCAACTTACCACTGGAAAGAATAGCATACATCAGCAAATCCAAACAATACCTCTTTGAGAGGGTGTGGGGTCCTTTCATTCATTTTAGCAATCAGACTTGACGGTAGGATTACAGGACTAGACCTGACAGAACCTGTGGTTCACTAACTTAATTAGACATGTATTGCAATATCGAGTCTGCCGGTAAAGCCCAGAATAACCTAAGTAAGAGAAGCGATGTTTGTGGGGATTATTTTTATTTTTTAATATTTTTTTATTTATTTATTTATTGTAATTATTATTATTTTTTATTATTATTTATAGATATATATATTTTTTTTTCTTTCTTTTCAGTTTTTCTGCTGGTTAGATCAACTTCACCTTGTTCTTGTCCCCCGGACGAGTAGAGAGGGAAGGGGCATTAAACAGTGAAAAGCTTGTTCAGTTTGTTGTATGTTTGTATTTTTCACCGTGGAAAACTTCAATAATATATTTCTGAAAAAAAAAAAAGTGTCCCCGTTTGTTGGACCAATAGTGCCGACAATGAAGCCAGAGGCGTGTGGTCTGAAGGTTTAATAACTAAACACAAAGTGAGAATTAGTGGGGGAAAACACATGATCATCACACAAGGATAAATTAGCCGATGTGGCAATGAGCAAAGGAAAGCAGGTGAGACAGGAAGCTGTGACCCGACAGATCAGGATTTACCAAAATAAAACAGGAAGTAACCAGAGCACGGGAAGGATACATTTCAGTTGGAATGATCTGAGTCTCATAAAGTTCTTCCAGCACCTGGTTTCTGAACCAATCTGTGAGGAACTGTTGTCTCTAATGATCCATAAATCCATAAATCTTTCATATGATGGCTCTGTTGAGAATTCAGAACACGAGTTGAGGTTTGTGAGAAGAATGATTCCTGTTGGCTCTCTGAACCTTAACCTTCGTCTTGTGTTAGTTCCCTGTTACCATCTCTTATTTTAACGGGTCGGTTTTGACCCGTGTTTTAATTTAGTTGTAAAATACACTAAAAACAATGATCTATCATCCAATTTGTTTCTCATCTCTTGGTTACGTTGTTAGGCTTCCTTATCCATAAAAATAATGGTTTTAGTATTTTTGGTGTGGGCCACTGGGCCTTGTTTTTGTCAGTGTACCCCTCGATTTCAATAAAAAAAAATACCCTAAAACAAGGCAAAATGAGAATCCCCTAAAGCTCACATGATTGGGGAGGAGCTGGCTGTCAGTGTGTTGGCTGACAGTGAACTTGTGATTTCAGTTTTGGCTCTAATTATTGCTTTATAATCTTATTTTTATAACTGGGTCGAAACCGACCCTAACAACACAAAGGTCTTAATTTCAACTAGAACATTTTATAATTTAGTGAAAATAATTTTTTTTTCTTTTATTTTGTTGAAATAGAGGTTCCTGACAAAGTCATAAAGCCTTGATAAAATAAACAAATTTATATGGTTATTTTATGCATTTAAAACCTAAAAACGGGTCGGTGCCGACCCCAACACAAGACGAAGGTTAAATGCATCATTCAGATGGATGAATTCTCCCTGAGGACACGATTAGAATGAAAGAACTGACCACAGATGAGAGGATGAACCATTTGCATTCAGAAGGCATCTCTGAACGTCCAACAGACCAACCTAAGAAGAAGAAGGCCATTCGTTGAGGGATCTCCAGGAACAACAGCTGCATCACGTGTTCCAGATGTTTTAATGCACATCAAAGCCGTCCAAGCTGCTAATTTCCTGCCAATTCTGGGGTCAGAACCACTTTTACATCACATCACATTACGGTCATTCTGCAGACGCTTTTATCCAAAGCGACTTACAATCAGTGTGTTCTACATCGGGAGGCAAAAGAACTTCAGGTATCAAGAAATCATAAGTGCATTTCCTTCCAAAACCAAACAGATAAGAGCAGAACTAGTGCAGAGTAAGTGCAGTAAGTTAGGTAGACACATGGGAAGATAATTTAGGAAACAAAGACAATTTAGGAAACAAAGACAGTTTAGGAAACAAAGACAGTTTAGGAAACAAAGACAGTTTAGGAAACAAAGACAGTTTAGGAAACAGAGACAATTTAGGAAACAAAGACAGTTTAGGAAACAAAGACAGTTTAGGAAACAAAGACAATTTAGGAAACAAAGACAGTTTAGGAAACAAAGACAGTTTAGGAACCAAAGACAATTTAGGAAACAAATAAGTGCGTAAGGAGCTGGGAGGAAACAGGTGATGTCCTCAGAGGGCGGATCTGGGTGGTGTTTCCTGCAGAGATGGTTTGCAGCCTGCGGCCAAAGATGGGCAGCGACTCAGCTGTCCTGACATCAGCGATCGAACCACCATCGGGGGGCCAGAACAGAGAAAAGCCGTGACCGTGTGGATGGTGCGCAGGGACCGCTGAGTGAGGTGGCAGCCGGCCGCCTGGAGGCCGCAGAGCGAAGTGGTCGGGCGGGGGTGTAGGGCTGGACCACAGCCTGGAGGTATGAAGGAGCTGCTCCTTCCACTGCCCTGTAGGCCAGCACCAGAGTCTGAAACTGGACCACAGCCTGGAGGTATGAAGGAGCTGCTCCTTCCACTGCCCTGTAGGCCAGCACCAGAGTCTGAAACTGGACCTCAGCCTGGAGGTATGAAGGAGCTGTTCCTTCCACTGCCCTGTAGGCCAGCACCTGAGTCTGAAACTGGACCACAGCCTGGAGGTATGAAGGAGCTGCTCCTTCCACTGCCCTGTAGGCCAGCACCAGAGTCTGAAACTGGACCTCAGCCTGGAGGTATGAAGGAGCTGCTCCTTCCACTGCCCTGTAGGCCAGCACCAGAGTCTGAAACTGGACCTCAGCCTGGAGGTATGAAGGAGCTGTTCCTTCCACTGTAGGCCAGCACCAGAGTCTGAAACTGGACCTCAGCCTGGAGGTATGAAGGAGCTGCTCCTTCCACTGTAGGCCTGCACCAGAGTCTGAAACTGGACCTCAGCCTGGAGGTATGAAGGAGCTGCTCCTTCCACTGTAGGCCAGCACCAGAGTCTGAAACTGGACCACAGCCTGGAGGTATGAAGGAGCTGCTCCTTCCACTGTAGGCCAGCACCAGAGTCTGAAACTGGACCATAGCCTGGAGGTATGAAGGAGCTGCTCCTTCCACTGCCCTGTAGGCCAGCACCAGAGTCTGAAACTGGACCTCAGCCTGGAGGTATGAAGGAGCTGCTCCTTCCACTGCCCTGTAGGCCAGCACCAGAGTCTGAAACTGGACCTCAGCCTGGAGGTATGAAGGAGCTGCTGCTTCCACTGCCCTGTAGGCCAGCACCAGAGTCTGAAACTGGACCTCAGCCTGGAGGTATGAAGGAGCTGCTCCTTCCACTGCCCTGTAGGCCAGCACCAGAGTCTGAAACTGGACCACAGCCTGGAGGTATGAAGGAGCTGCTCCTTCCACTGCCCTGTAGGCCAGCACCAGAGTCTGAAACTGGACCTCAGCCTGGAGGTATGAAGGAGCTGCTCCTTCCACTGCCCTGTAGGCCAGCACCAGAGTCTGAAACTGGACCTCAGCCTGGAGGTATGAAGGAGCTGCTCCTTCCACTGTAGGCCAGCACCAGAGTCTGAAACTGGACCACAGCCTGGAGGTATGAAGGAGCTGCTCCTTCCACTGCCCTGTAGGCCAGCACCAGAGTCTGAAACTGGACCTCAGCCTGGAGGTATGAGGGAGCTGCTCCTTCCACTGCCCTGTAGGCCAGCACCAGAGTCTGAAACTGGACCTCAGCCTGGAGGTATGAAGGAGCTGCTCCTTCCACTGCCCTGTAGGCCAGCACCAGAGTCTGAAACTGGACCTCAGCCTGGAGGTATGAAGGAGCTGCTCCTTCCACTGCCCTGTAGGCCAGCACCAGAGTCTGAAACTGGACCTCAGCCTGGAGGTATGAAGGAGCTGTTCCTTCCACTCTAGGCCAGCACCAGAGTCTGAAACTGGACCACAGCCTGGAGGTATGAAGGAGCTGCTCCTTCCACTGTAGGCCAGCACCAGAGTCTGAAACTGGACCATAGCCTGGAGGTATGAAGGAGCTGCTCCTTCCACTGCCCTGTAGGCCAGCACCAGAGTCTGAAACTGGACCATAGCCTGGAGGTATGAAGGAGCTGCTCCTTCCACTGCCCTGTAGGCCAGCACCAGAGTCTGAAACTGGACCTCAGCCTGGAGGTATGAAGGAGCTGCTCCTTCCACTGCCCTGTAGGCCAGCACCAGAGTCTGAAACTGGACCTCAGCCTGGAGGTATGAAGGAGCTGCTCCTCCCACTGCCCTGTAGGCCAGCACCAGAGTCTGAAACTGGACCTCAGCCTGGAGGTATGAAGGAGCTGCTGCTTCCACTGCCCTGTAGGCCAGCACCAGAGTCTGAAACTGGACCTCAGCCTGGAGGTATGAAGGAGCTGCTCCTTCCACTGTAGGCCAGCACCAGAGTCTGAAACTGGACCACAGCCTGGAGGTATGAAGGAGCTGCTCCTTCCACTGTAGGCCTGCACCAGAGTCTGAAACTGGACCACAGCCTGGAGGTATGAAGGAGCTGCTCCTTCCACTGCCCTGTAGGCCAGCACCAGAGTCTGAAACTGGACCTCAGCCTGGAGGTATGAAGGAGCTGCTCCTTCCACTGCCCTGTAGGCCAGCACCAGAGTCTGAAACTGGACCTCAGCCTGGAGGTATGAAGGAGCTGCTCCTTCCACTGTAGGCCAGCACCAGAGTCTGAAACTGGACCTCAGCCTGGAGGTATGAAGGAGCTGCTCCTTCCACTGTAGGCCAGCACCAGAGTCTGAAACTGGACCTCAGCCTGGAGGTATGAAGGAGCTGCTCCTTCCACTGTAGGCCAGCACCAGAGTCTGAAACTGGACCACAGCCTGGAGGTATGAAGGAGCTGCTCCTTCCACTGTAGGCCAGCACCAGAGTCTGAAACTGGACCTCAGCCTGGAGGTATGAAGGAGCTGCTCCTTCCACTGCCCTGTAGGCCAGCACCAGAGTCTGAAACTGGACCTCAGCCTGGAGGTATGAAGGAGCTGCTCCTTCCACTGCCCTGTAGGCCAGCACCAGAGTCTGAAACTGGACCTCAGCCTGGAGGTATGAAGGAGCTGCTCCTTCCACTGCCCTGTAGGCCAGCACCAGAGTCTGAAACTGGACCTCAGCCTGGAGGTATGAAGGAGCTGCTCCTTCCACTGCCCTGTAGGCCAGCACCAGAGTCTGAAACTGGACCTCAGCCTGGAGGTATGAAGGAGCTGTTCCTTCCACTGTAGGCCAGCACCAGAGTCTGAAACTGGACCTCAGCCTGGAGGTATGAAGGAGCTGCTCCTTCCACTGTAGGCCTGCACCAGAGTCTGAAACTGGACCTCAGCCTGGAGGTATGAAGGAGCTGCTCCTTCCACTGTAGGCCAGCACCAGAGTCTGAAACTGGACCTCAGCCTGGAGGTATGAAGGAGCTGTTCCTTCCACTGTAGGCCAGCACCAGAGTCTGAAACTGGACCACAGCCTGGAGGTATGAAGGAGCTGCTCCTTCCACTGTAGGCCAGCACCAGAGTCTGAAACTGGACCACAGCCTGGAGGTATGAAGGAGCTGCTCCTTCCACTGTAGGCCAGCACCAGAGTCTGAAACTGGACCACAGCCTGGAGGTATGAAGGAGCTGCTCCTTCCACTGTAGGCCAGCACCAGAGTCTGAAACTGGACCACAGCCTGGAGGTATGAAGGAGCTGTGGGCTGGTTCTGAACTTACGGCCCGTCATTTATTATTTTCTTTTACAGTTTTTCTCAGTCGCTTTTGGACAATTCTCAGATCAGAGTTGTAATTCTCAAAACTACGTCACATCATTGTGTCACTTGTGCACATCAAACAAGCAGTTTCTCATTTCTTTCAGCAAGTTGCCAATGCTTTGGCACATCCATGCACATGATTATGTACAATTCTCTGCTGTTTCCTACATTATCAATTGCTTTTGTCATGTTGATCAAAATGTATTGTACAGGTCTCTGTTGAATAGTCTCACACCCCACAACATTAAGGCATTAGTTCATCGTATAGGTCTTTACATGCAAAATGGTTGAACAAGTTGTCATAATATGTCAAGCATATTTCTATACATTTCCATTAGACTTTTGTTCAAAATCTGTCCTGAATTGGTAAATTGCTCCCAGGTGAATGTTGACTTTCTCTAACGACCAATCAACTGACAAATATATATATAGCTGGAGCACAACACAATGTTTCAATGTCTGACAATGGAAGGAATTAGACGGGGCCAACAGCCAAGAGGAAGAGGAAGAGGAAGAGGAAGAGGAAGAGGAAGAGGAAGAGGAAGAGGAAGAGGAAGAGGAAGAGGAAGAGGAAGAAGAAGAGGAAGAAGAAGAGGAAGAGGAAGAGGAAGAGTTGGGAGTCAGAAGTCAGAACAGAGGAAGAGGCAGAAGAGGCCGAGGACATATCATCAAACATATCATGAGGATCTCATCAGAGCCACCATTGTGGACCATGTTCTCAATCATGGGCTTACAATGGCAGAGGCTGGTCGAAGGGTGCAGCCAAATGTTGGCAGAACAACTGTGTCCTCAATCGTTCAGACTTTTCGTCGAGAGAACAGGTATGTAATCCAACAATAGGCACTGTTCTGTAATGCTTCATACAATGTAACAGTATTCCACATTACAATATAAGTAAGTATACTTCATACAGTGACATTTTATCTTACTCAATTTTGTGTTTTGCATTGCTATATTGTTTCCACATAGGACTGCAAGACAACTTCACAGGGGTGGCAGAGGGCCCCTTTTCACACCTGAACAGGAGGTCATTTGCACCATGGTTATAGAGAACAATGCCATAAGACTTAGGGAGATACAGAGTGCCATTATAGAGGACAACAACATCTCTGCAAACATCCAAACAGTCAGCATCTCAACAATTGACAGGGTACTGAAAAGACACCAAATGCACATGAAACAGCTGTACACTGTTCCCTTTGAAAGAGTGAAGGAGCTGCGCTACCATTATGTACAGGTAAAACATGTATGAGCATACAGTAGCCGTACTTCACAGTACAACATTGCATAGTGATATACAGTACAGTAAGTGTGACCTTTACACATTTGCTATGGCTGTAGAAAAGAAGATGCAATATGTGCTGTATACATTTGATGTAGCCTTATCAAAATGAAAATGCATGTAACTCATAAAACTAATTTTGTGTATTCTGGATATAGCGTATAATGGAACTGGAAGCAAGCGAGCCACCGCACAGCTTCATCTACATGGATGAGGCTGGCTTCAACCTCACAAAACGCAGAAGGCATGAGCGAAATATCATCGGGTACAGAGCGACAGTTGATGTGCCAGGCCAACGGGGCGGGAACACAACAATGGGTGCTGCCATCTCAGAAAATGGTGTGCTAACGCATATTCCCCTTATTGGTCCATATAACACAGAGCGTCTAGTCACCTTTTTAGACGCTCTTTACAGGGATCTCATCCCTGAACATGAGAGGTCAGATTGGAGATGACTTGCCAAAGCATGTGGTAAATTGTGACAATGTCAGCTTCCATCGCTCAAACATCGTCAGGCAATGGTTTGCAGCTCACAATAGGATGCTGATGGAGTTCCTCCCACCCTACTCCCCATTCCTTAACCCCATTGAAGAGTTTTTCTCTGCGTGGCGTTGGAAAGTGTATGATCGCCAGCCACATACACAAATTACCCTTCTGGCTGCCATGGATGCGGCGTGTGAGGACATCACAGCAGATGCCTGCAGAGGCTGGATAAGACACTCAAGAAGATTCTTTCCACGCTGCATCGCAAGAGATAATATTCAATGTGACATGGATGAGAATATGTGGCCCAACAGACCGGAACGTCAACAGGTCTAGGAAGACTGTCTGCACTGTAATTCCTACAGCACTGTATGTACAGTTTTCCCTTACTAGATTGTAGGTTCACATTTCTACTTTTTCTTTGTGCTATACAGTGCTGTCTTTTCTTTTTTGTACAAATTACAAACAGTAAAAGGTTAATTGTGAATCTTGTCTCTTATAATCAATCTCACACATACACTAAGGTGTAAATTACAATAATTGTCATCAAAACTTAGCCATAGTTTACATCAGAACATCCCTCCAGAGTACACTGTTATATTGACAACATGACTAAGCAATTTGACTGTCTTATCCGTACACAATGACACAAGGACTTGACATTCTGATGGCACTGACATGTTCATTGACACAGATATTTAGTTTTGAGAGATGAACTAAGGATTTTGAGCAAGAGAGTGGCTTTTGCAGGTCATCCAAGGTGTTTTGCTATTTGTCCAAACAGTTTTGAGAAATGGCGTACTGTTTTGCAAATGGCGAGGATGATTCGAGAATTGTACCAAAGCGACTGAGAAAAACTGTAAATTATTTTTGGGGCTTTTTGTGCCTTTATTAGATGAGACAGGAAGCAGGGGGCAGAGAGAGGGGGAACAACATGCAGCAAAGGGCCAGCTGCAGTGAGAACTATAGCCTCTGTACATGGGGCGCCTGCTCAACCCACCACGCCACCGACTGCCCCTACAGCAGGTCATTTATATGCATTTTAAGTTTTTACGCTGTCCTTTTTATACACTTGAAGCCTTTTCGTGTGTCATTTTACGCTGTTCTTATCACACGCCAAATGGTTAGGGTACAGTATGATGGAAGGTCTCCCCCTATCACATCACATACCATCAGAATTACTGCACAGATTGTGAAATGGTTTGGGTTGGAGCAAAAGTTCAGGGCGTGACATCATTTAATCCAAATACGAAGCATGAAATGACACGGAAAAGCACAAGAATGTGAGAATGGTTGGGAAAGTTGGTGTCACTGGATGTTCTATAACATCTTCAGTGATGTCACACAGTGAAGAAATGTCTGACTAAATTAACACTGTCCCTTTAACTGATGAAGACATTAATGTGAAAGGTGTTCATTAAGGAGAAGGAGTAAAAACAGTGTACTTAAGTCCTAACATGATGTTAGGAGCAGTCAGAATCAGAAAAAACTTTATTTATCCCCGAACGGCAATTAGAAGGGCGAAGAGCGGTACATTAAAAGAAGAGCAAGGAAATGGAATCACAAAGAAAAGAAAAACACAAAAGGGGGTGACAAAAAACAAATAAATAAATTTTGTAGCAAATAAATTAAATTGAAAAAATCAATAAATTAAATTTAAAAATTTTAAAAATTAAAAATTAAAAAAAAATAGGGCGTCGATAAAATTTAAATGACAATGTGATTATAGTGACATTGTAGTTAAAGTGTCAAGGTGATATTGTAATATTGCACATCAGGACATGAGATATTGCACTAAAGTATTGTACTTTAGTGCATGTTGTCATGGTTACAGGCTCCTCTCTGGACCTCCCTCCTCAGAACTCTGATGCTGGTGTAAAAGCTTTAATAAATTTAATTTAGCGGCGGTTCCGCCTCTATAAACCTGCATGTTTTGGACTCCATGCGCGGCTCCGCCGGTTGGTTTTATTCTTTGGTTTTATTCTTCGGTTTTATTCTTCGGTTTTATTCTTTGGTTTTATTCTTCGGTTTTATTCTTTGGTTTTATTTTTTGGTTTTATTCTTTGGTTTTATTCTTCAGTTTTATTCTTTGGTTTTATTCTTCAGTTTTATTCTTTGGTTTTATTCTCCACGGGGAGAATTATCTAACTGCTGTTGTGTCAGGCTGCAAATAATCCCTGAGCGCGAGCGCGTGCGTGCGTGAGGGTTACGGATGTTGAGTCCGCTGCATGAGGATCACACAAAGAGGCTCGTGCGGCGGAGTCGGATGCCACGGCCGTGTCCGCGTGCTTCTCGTGCTTCTCGTGCTGAGGATGCAGCAGCCTGAGCTCCACCTGTAACTCACCGTCAGGATGCCGGATCTGACCAAAGCTGCGCTCCTGCTGCTCTGCCTGCTGCTCTGCCTGCTCCTCACCGCGGAGAGCCGCCGGCACCGGCACCGGCACCGCAGGTGGGCCGGACCTGCGGAGAGCCAGAAGCTCGGAACGTGGACCGGACCCGCGGAGAGCCAGAAGATCGGAACGTGGACCGGACCCGCGGAGAGCCAGAAGCTCGGAACGTAAGTGGAGGGTTTCATCTTTCAAAGTTCAGTAAGTAAAGGAGGAAGGTGGGGGTGTGAAGGAGGGGAAGGTAGAGGTGTGAGGGAGAGTAAGGTGGAGGTGGAGGTGTGAGGGAGAGGAAGGTGGAGGTGTGAGGGAGAGGAAGGTGGAGGTGTGAGGGAGAGGAAGGTGGAGGTGTGAGGGAGAGGAAGGTGGAGGTGGAGGTGTGAGGGAGGGGAAGGTGGAGGTGTGAGGGAGGGGAAGGTGGAGGTGTGAGGGAGAGGAAGGTGGAGGTGTGAGGGAGAGGAAGGTGGGGTGTGAGGGAGGGGAAGGTGGAGGTGTGAGGGAGAGGAAGGTGGAGGTGGAGGTGTGAGGGAGAGGAAGGTGGAGGTGTGAGGGAGAGGAAGGTGGAGGTGTGAGGGAGAGGAAGGTGGGGTGTGAGGGAGGGGAAGGTGGAGGTGTGAGGGAGAGGAAGGTGGAGGTGGAGGTGTGAGGGAGGGGAAGGTGGAGGTGTGAGGGAGAGGAAGGTGGAGGTGTGAGGGAGGGGAAGGTGGAGGTGTGAGGGAGAGGAAGGTGGAGGTGTGAGGGAGAGGAAGGTGGAGGTGTGAGGGAGAGGAAGGTGGAGGTGTGAGGGAGAGGAAGGTGGGGTGTGAGGGAGGGGAAGGTGGAGGTGTGAGGGAGAGGAGGGTGGATGTGGTGTGAGGGAGAGTAAGGTGGAGGTGTGAGGCAGAGGAAGGTGGAGGTGTGAGGCAGAGGAAGGTGGAGGTGTGAGGGAGAGGAAGGTGGAGGTGAGAGGAAGAGGAAGGTGTAGGTGAGAGGGAGAGGAAGGTGGAGGTGTGAGGAAGGTGGAGGTGTGAGGGAGAGGAAGTTGGATATGTGAGGAAGAGGAAGGTGGAGGTGAGAGGGAGATGAAGGTGGATGTTTGAGGGAGAGGAAGGTGGAGGTGAGAGGGAGATGAAGGTGGATGTTTGAGGGAGAGGAAGGTGGAGGTGAGAGGGAGATGAAGGTGGATGTTTGAGGGAGAGGAAGGTGGAGGTGTGAGGAGGGTGGAGGTGTGAGGAAGGTGGAGGTGGAGGTGAGAGGGAGAGGAAGGTGGATGTTTGAGGGAGAGGAAGGTGGAGGTGTGAGGAAGGTGGAGGTGGAGGTGAGAGGGAGAGGAAGGTGGAGGTGTGAGGGAGAGGAAGGTGAAGGTGTTCCTCTCATCACTTTTTCTGAGGGTCCTTATCCAGGAAACATATGAATGTGGGCTGGTTCTGAATATGTGGGCTGGTTTTGAATATGTGGGCTGGTTCTGGGCTTGTTCTGGGCTGGTTCTGGGCTGGTTCTGAACATGTGGGCTGGTTCTGGGCTGGTTCTGAATATGTGGACTGGTTCTGAACATGTGGGCTAGTTCTGGGCTGGTTCTGAATATGTAGTCTGGTTCTGAACATGTGGGCTAGTTCTGGGCTGGTTCTGAACATGTGGGCTGGTTCTGAACATGTGGGCTGGTTCTGAATATGTGGGCTGGTTCTGAACATGTGGGCTGGTTCCGGGCTGGTTCTGAATATGTGGGCTGGTTCTGAACATGTGGGCTGGTTCCGGGCTGGTTCTGAACATGTGGGCTGGTTCTGGGCATGTGGGCTGGTTCCGGGCTGGTTCTGAACATGTGGGCTGGTTCTGGGCATGTGGGCTGGTTCCGGACAGATACAGAGTTCTGATATGGAGTTCTGTTTAACCACCAGAACCGCAGCCAGCAGCTCATCTCTGGTACCAGGTGGAGGTCCTTAGAGATCTGTAGGATTCATTTCTATGGTGGTTATTCTCTGTGGTTTCTGCTCCCTCTGTTCGGTCTGGGTCAGAACCCAAGAACCCAAGAACCCGAGAACCCGAGAACCAATGAACCCATGAACCCGAGAACCCATGAACCCGAGAACCTATGAACCCGAGAACCAATGAACCCGAGAACCAATGAACCCGAGAACCAATGAACCCGAGAACCTATGAACCCGAGAACCTATGAACCCGAGAACCAATGAACCCATGAACCCGAGAACCCATGAACCCGAGAACTCGAGAACACGAGAACCCAAGAACCCCTGAACCCGAGAACCCGAGAACCCATGAACCCGAGAACCCAAGAACCAAAGAACCCATGGACCAAAGAACCCGAGAACCCGAGAACCAAAGAACCCGAGAACCCGAGAATCCAAGAACCCAAGAACCCGAGAAGCCAAGAAGCCAAGAACCCATGAACCCGAGAACCCAAGAACCCAAGATCTCAAGAACCCAAGAACCCAAGAACCCAAGAACTCGAGAACCAGAGAACCCAAGAACTGGAAAACCCAAGAACCCGAGAATCCAAGAACTCAAGAACCGAGAACCCCAGAAACCCAAGAACTCGAGAACCCTAGAACTCGAGAACCCTAGAACTCGAGAACCCGCGAACCCGAGAACCCGAGAACCCAAGAACTCAAGAACCCGAGAACCCGAGAACCCATGAACCCGAGAACCCAAGAACCCGAGAAGCCAAGAACCAAAGAACCCATGAACCAAAGAACCCGAGAACCAAAGAACCCGAGAACCCGAGAATCCAAGAACCCAAGAACCCAAGAACCCGAGAAGCCAAGAAGCCAAGAACCCATGAACCCGAGAACCCAAGAACCCAAGAACTCAAGAACCCAAGAACCCAAGAACCCAAGAACTCGAGAACCAGAGAACCCAAGAACTGGAAAACCCAAGAACCCGAGAACCCAGAAACCCAAGAACTCGAGAACCCTAGAACTCGAGAACCCGAGAACCCAAGAACTCTAGAACCCAAGAACCGAGAACCCCAGAAACCCAAGAACTCGAGAACTCGAGAACTCGAGAACCCAAGAACCCGAGAACTCGAGAACCTGAGAACCCTAGAACCCAAGAACTCAAGAACCAAAGAACCCAAGAACTCAAGAACCCGAGAACCCAAGAACCCGAGAACCCAAGAACCCGAGAACTCGAGAACCTGAGAACCCTAGAACCCTAGAACTCAAGAACCCAAGAACCCGAGAACTCAAGAACCCAAGAACCCAAGAACCCAAGAACCCGAGAAACAGAGAACCCGAGAACCTGAAAACCCAAGAACCCAAGAACCCGAGAACCCATGAATACGAGAACCCAAGAACCCGAGAACCCGAAAACCCGAGAACCCGAGAATCCGCGAACCCGAGAACCCGTGAATCCGAGAACCCGAGAACCCGAGAACCCATGAACCCGAGAACCCGAGAACACGTGAACCCAAGGACTCGAGAACCCAAGAACCCAAGAACCCAAGAACCCGAGAACTCGAGAACCTGAGAACCCTAGAACCCTAGAACTCGAGAACCCAAGAACCAAAGAACCCAAGAACTCAAGAACCCGAGAACTCGAGAACCTGAGAACCCTAGAACCCTAGAACTCGAGAACCCAAGAACCCAAGAACCCAAGAACCCAAGAACTCAAGAATCCAAGAACTCAAGAACCCAAGAACCCAAGAACCAGAGATCTGGAGAACTCGAGAACTCGAGAACCCGAGAACCGTGGAGCCTCTGTGTTCTGGTGCAACTCTGAGATGTTTGGTCCGGTTCCAGTCAGTTTACGGCGTTAGGTTTAGGGTTAGGGTTCCGGTGTTGGGCATCTGGATGTTTACGGTGGATCAGAAGTCTGGTTTCCGGCTTCAGTTTAAATTAAATTAAATTAAATTAAATTGAATAACCCTTAAACAAACCAGGCTGGAAACTGAGAGTTTTTAATAATAATTACTGACAGTAAATAATTATAATTAAATCAATTCTCTGAAATCTGAGATCAATTTGAAAATACATAAAGATGGAAGTTTTATTTATTTTCAGTTTTTCATGTTATTTTACTTTTGACGCGTACGTAAATCTGTCATTTTATTGATATTTTCCGACAGCGTGGGTCAGAACTGGGTCAGGACTGGGTCAGAACCGGGTCAGTACCGGGACAGAACTGGGTCAGAACTGGGTCAGAACCGGGTTAGCGTGGGTCAGAACCGGGTCAGAACTGGATCAGGACTGGGTCAGAACTGTGTTAGGACTGGGTCAGAACCGGGTCGAGTGGGTCAGAACCGGGTCAGAACTGGGTCAGAACCGGATGAGAACTGGGTCAGAACCGGGTCAGCGTGGGTCAGAACCGGGTCAGGACTGGGTCAGAACTGTGTTAGGACTGGGTCAGAACCGGGTCGAGTGGGTCAGAACCGGGTCAGAACTGGGTTAGAACCGGGTGAGAACTGGGTCAGAACTGGGTCAGCGTGGGTCAGAACCGGGTCAGCGTGGGTCAGAACTGGGTCAGAACCGGGTCGAGTGGGTCAGAACCGGGTCAGAACTGGGTCAGAACTGGGTCAGAACCGGGTGAGAACTGGGTCAGAACTGGGTCAGAACCGGGTCAGCGTGGGTCAGAACCGGGTTAGAACCGGGTCAGAACTGGGTCAGCGTGGGTCAGAACGGGTCAGAACTGAGTCAGAACCGGGTGAGAACTGGGTGAGAACTGGGTGAGAACTGGGTCAGAACTGGGTCAGCGTGGGTCAGAACCGGGTCAGAACCGGGTCAGCGTGGGTCAGAACCGGGTCAGTGGCTCTCTGACTCTGACTGTCCTTCGCAGGCCGCTGGTGAAGAAGCCTCCAGATGTGACCAAGTCTCGCAAAACGAAGACGGAACATCTGCTCAAAGTGGACGATCACGACTTCACCATGAGGCCGGCGTTCGGCGGTAAGACCGATGACATCACACTGCATCATCACAACATTAGCTCTGTTCTGGCCCCCCGATGGTGGTTCAATCGCCGACTGATGTCAGGACAGCTGAGTCGCTGCCCATCTTTGGCCGCAGGCTGCAAACCATCTCTGCAGGAAACACTACCCAGATCCGCCCTCTGAGGACATCACCTGTTTCCTCTCTTTGTTTCCTAAACTGTCTGTTTCCTAAACTGTCTTTGTTTCCTAAACTGTCTTTGTTTCCTAAATTGTCTGTTTCCTAAACTGTCTTTGTTTCCTAAACTGTCTTTGTTTCCTAAACTGTCTTTGTTTCCTAAACTGTCTTTGTTTCCTAAACTGTCTGTTTCCTAAACTGTCTTTGTTTCCTAAACTGTCTTTGTTTCCTAAACTGTCTGTTTCCTAAAGTGTCTGTTTCCTAAACTGTCTTTGTTTCCTAATTTGTCTTTGTTTCCTAAACTGTCTTTGTTTCCTAAACTGTCTGTTTCCTAAACTGTCTGTTTCCTAAACTGTCTTTGTTTCCTAAAT